>NC_087155.1:20217555-20517555 GCF_035594125.1 Scylla paramamosain | reverse complement strand
CTATGGGCAGCGACTGTTGTTACGACCAGCATTCCCAGTCCCTTCACAAAGCTGCTGCACCTGGACTAGCTTCCCCCTATTCACCTCCTACATGACTGGGTGCAGGGCTTAATATGGGTTACAAGCTCCAGTCTTGTGACCTGGCATTACAGTTGTAATGCCAGGTCACACTAATTGAGGTCGCCAATCTGTTTTACCTACCGATAGACAAGGGAAATGCTCTAACAATGATTAACCCCCACAACTATGAAAGGATCAACAACCACATCTAGGAAAAAAGTTATAACATGCAATAACACTTATATGGTTGAGGTATAAAACCCCACTGGACAACCACCCTAAGCAACAAATCCTCCCACTGTTCAACAGCATGTTATAGCTTCAAGCCAAGTAGCGTTGTTTACTGCCTCATGATTCCCTCCTCAAGACTTGAGGAGGGAATAAAATTCACTACACAGCCATTTACTGAAGTCCTCTGCAGCTGAACAGCATCAGCCAACAGTACCATTTAACACAAAAGAAGCCCACTAACAAGAGGGACGGGAAACGACTACAAATGAGTGCCCACAAACACACAGGAGGGTCATTCACTGTAGAAGACCTTGGTCTGCACACACACGCAGCCAAGGAGTCACTTCCCTGGGTATGGTGTGTGTTATACACATGTACAAGGAATGAGGGAGGGAGGGGGGAGAGACATACATACACACATCCACCCGATCACCACTCTGCTCCCCGCACTGGTTATATGAACAAAACACTTGACTTCTGAAAATTCTAATGATCAAACTAAGGAGGCTAGATGAATACTGATTACTTCATTGTCAAGAGCAACTCTTCTACTAAATATTGGATGAAACTCAGTTTGAATGCATAAGGGGAAGTGAGGAAATTTATATGGGGAATATGAATGACTGCACAGATATTAGAAGCTTCAGGCTATGCCTCCAGGACATGTTGGAGTCTCATCCCCAGCTTTCTCTCTCTCTCTCTCTCTTTCATTATTTTTTCTCATTCATTCTTACTACTTTCTTCATTTTATATCACGTTAACTCACTGCACACAACACTGTACATGCAGTGGGTCTGTCCTGAGACTTCCTTTTGACAGGTTGGATCAAATTTTCTCTGCTGGATGAGCTTCATTCTAATGAAATCATTCATAGCAGAGAGTAAGGTGATGGTGGAGCTCCATGACTTCAGAAGGAGCTGGACAATCTCAGGAAGGAGACAAGGGATTTGAAGGAGTTATTTCTGGCGTAGGGCCTACAAAGAACTCCTAACCCTCTGCTTCCTGACTAAGAGATGTGGAAGAAGGAAGAGGAAGGTGTCAGGTCTTCATGAGCAAAGATGCACACCCTGGATACAAAAAAAATATTTTCTAAGCTGAGGGTGAGTGTGAAAGGACAGATGAAGAATCCCTGTCTAAATGTAAATTTCTAGTTGTATATGGAGGGTTCTTTTGCATGAGATAGGAAGAATAGGACCAGGTCTGCTTATCCAAGGTGAAATAAAAGGGATATAGAAAACAGACTTGGTACAGAGAGAGCCATTCCCTCTGTTTGCATTAATGCAGGTGGGAATTGTATCATTAAAATGATATGTTAACCTTCTATTATTTATTTATACAATATATTTTTGTTATCTGTGTTAAAGAAAATGTAAGTTGTGTTTTGTTGGAATGGGAGAAGTTTGGTACGCTTCTTTGTGGTGTTTTGTTTCACCCACTACCTGTGAACATGGTCGGCCTGGCGGGTTGTCTAAGCCGGCCCACCAATGTACTGTGGATTGTTGTGTTGGGTGGTCCTCTGTGCTACAGGTTAGTTGTGTTTATTTATATACCTTGTGCTGTGAATTAGTATACTGTGGTGAAGATTACAAGCAAAGGATGTGTTTAGTAGCTAAGGTAATACAAGTGATATTATTGTTTGCCAGACGGAGAATGTAGGGACGCCCTGGACCTCATGTCGGTTGGTGTGTTGGTTGGTCCTCCGTGCTACAGGTTAGTTGTGTTTATTTACCCGCCATGTGCTGTGATTAGTATAATTTGGTGAAGGTTACAAATAGAGGATGTATTAGTAAGATAGGGTAATGTACAAGGGATATATTGTTGCCAGACAGAGTTGTGAGGACGCCCTGGACTGGATGATAGTTGGGGTGACATGTCAGGTGTGCTACAGGGATTCGAAGAGCGTCAGTGTGGGCCACTGAAGTGAGTACATTATGGGAATTTATTGAGTATTATGAGTGATATACAAGTGAAGTTAGTTGGATTTTGTATACTGATTGTTGCTTTATTTTTATATTTGGGATATGATTGTAACGGATGTCAGAATCTCTACATGAAGTGTTATTTTCTTGGTACCATTGTGAGGGATTGAACTGGGTGTACTATGATATGTGGATGTGTATTGATTTGCCCATGTTTGCAGGTCGAAACAGTTCAAGCAATAAACACCTGTTACGATTTGTGGTTTATTACACATTTGGAATCCCCAACAGGAATGACACTGGCCAGGTAAGGAGTACTGAGCTCATTAGCAGATTTAAGGAGATACTGAGAATGGTTAACCCATTCAACACAATGACACCTACATAGGCATCGTGAAGTGCCAGTGGCATATATAACGACACCTACGTAGGAGTCATGGTTGGATTCTATTTTAGTTGTTGAGCAATCCTGTATACTGCCTTGACTTGTCTTGACAGTCTCCATATTATGTCCTTGAGGTTCTACTGCTCCTCCCAACCTCCCTGTTCCCACCAGTCACATAAATGAGATACCCCACGCCCCACCCTCTATCCAGAATGAGGAAGTCTCATTGGCAGAGCCTTACATCATAGTTTCCCCCCCCACTGGTCCTTCCCTTATCTTCCATATCCCCCTATCCTTCTCTTCATTCTATATCCCTTTCCACCAGGGAGGAGAGACTGAGGGGGGTGCAGATTCCCCTTCCCTTGTTCATTCCTTGCCCTCTTTCCCTCCTCTGTGTATGTGTGTGTTTGTGTATGTGTGTGTATGAGTGTGTGTGTGTATGAGTGTGTGTGTGTGTGTGTGTGTGTGTGTGTGTGTGTGTGTGTGTGTGTGTGTGTGTGTGTGTGTGTGTGTGTGTGTGTGTGTGTGTGTGTGTCATACTTGCACCCAGAAAAACAACAACTACCTCAAGTTTCTATGACAACTGAAGGGTTGACTCAGAGAGAGAGAGAGAGAGAGAGAGAGAGAGAGAGAGAGAGAGAGAGAGAGAGAGAGAGAGAGAGAGAGAGAGAGAGAGAGAGAGAGAGAGAGAGAGAGAGAGAGAGAGAGAGAGAGAGAGAATTATAGTATTAGAAATTAGATGAGTTACCACTTGCAAGCCTATGCCATATATGAGCAATGCGCATTTTTTTAGCATCCAGACTGAAGTGGTTAAGGACATCAGGAACATTCCAGTAGTATGCGGTATCCTATTACAACAGCATCTTGGAAGGCAATGGTATTCCTGGGCTACTGCAATGAACAGCTGCCTGGTTGATCATTGCAGCAGAAGTAGATGAATGTACCTTGACAAATGGGACCTATTCTTTGACTAGGATTACCTGTACAATAGAAGTGATATGCACACACCTTTCCTAGTGTGGCACTCAGCTTTTTTTGCTGAAACCCCTGAATGAGAAATGAGTATGAGTGTTGTATCAGCCCAGCAAGTGTAAGTATGAGGGTGTTCTACCAGTCCAGCAAGTGTAAGGGATGCTAGCTATAAGCATACAAAGAATCTGACACATGTTACGGAAACTGAGAAGAGATTTTGTCATAAGTTAGGAAGTAAACAGTCAATGAACACATGTAAACAAAAGGATCTGTATGTTTATGAATAATTTGAGAAATGAGATGGGTTCACTGATGGGAGTAATATCCATAGAAAAGTTTAAGGTAAAGGCCATAACAGAGATGTGGTTTGATGACGCAAAAATTTTCCAACAAAATTTGAAATTTATGGTTTTGGATTACACTACAAAGACAGAGTAAGCAGGAAAGATGGAGGGGTAGCAATTTATATCAAAGGTACTTTAAATACTTATGTTAATAATTCAACTAAAACAGATAACAACAGCAAGTTTATATGGACAGAAGTTATAATAGGAGAGGAAAAGTTATTACTAGGTAATATCTACTGGGCTCAAAATCTTCTCAGAAAGGTAATAAGACTGTTATTGCAGGAAACTAGTGCAGCATCCTGATATAGGAATGTGTATCATGGAGGATTTTAATAACAGCAAAGTAGACTGGGTTAACCCTTAAACAGTCGGGTGTATTGTAACTTGAAGGTCTCCACATATGGGGTAAAATAGAGTTTTCAATACGAAAAGATATTACATGTCTATTTATTCCTGCATGATATATTCTCTGGTAAACTCTGGAACTCCCTGCCTGCTTCTGTATTTCCACCTTCCAATGACTTGAATTCCTTCAAGAGGGAGGTTTCAAGACACTTATTCATCAATTTTTGACCACTGCTTTGACCTTTTTATGGGACTGGCATTTCAGTGGGCATATTTTTTTATTGGATTTTTGTTGCCCTTGGCCAGTGCCCCTCCTACATAAAAAAAAAAAAAAAAAAAAAAAAAAAAAAAAAAAAAAAAAAGGATTTTTGTTGCCCTTGGCCAGTGCCCCTCCTACATAAAAAAAAAAAAAAAAAAAAAAAAAAAAAGAGAGATAATGAAAATAAACTTTTATTTTCTGTATGTGACCTAAGGCAAAATCTATGGTAAAAAAAAACAGAAAAGATTTCTAGGCATGGTGATGCGCTGTGCTGCAGGAAGGATCTGTGTGGCGGGATGTTCCTGGTGAAGAGAGGTTTATTTATACTGCTTTTGCTGTTGTAACCACATACACACAAGTTTTTTTTTTTTTTTTTTATGTAGGAAGGATACTCGCCAAGGGCAACAAAAATCTAATAAAAAAAATGCCCACTGAAATGCCAGTCCCATAAAAGGGTCAAAGCAGTGGTCAAAAATTGGTGGATAAGTGTCTTGAAACCTCCCTCTTGAAGGAATTCAAGTCGTAGGAAGGTGGAAATACAGAAGCAGGCAGGGAGTTCCAGAGTTTACCAGAGAAAGGGATGAATGACTGAGAATACTGGTTAACTCTTGCGTTAGAGAGGTGGACAGAATAGGGGTGAGAAAAAGAAGAAAGTCTTGTGCAGCGAGGCTGCGGAAGGAGGGGAGGCATGCAGTTAGCAAGATCAGAAGAGCAGTTAGCATGAAAATAGTGGTAGAAGACAGTTAGATATGCAACATTGCGGCGGTGAGAGAGAGGCTGAAGACAGTCAGTTAGAGGAGAGGAGTTGATGAGACGAAAAGCTTTTTATTCCACCCTGTCTAGAAGAGCAGTATGAGTGGAAGCCCCCCAGACATGTGAAGCATACTCCATACAAGGATGGATAAGGCCCTTGTACAGAGTTAGCAGCTGGGGGGGTGAGAAAAACTGGCGGAGACGTCTCAGAACACCTAACTTCATAGAAGCGGCTTTAGCTAGAGATGAGATGTGAAGTTTCCAGTTCAGATTATAAGTAAAGGACAGACCGAGGATGTTCAATGTAGAAGAGGGAGACAGTTGAGTGTCATTGAAGAAGAGGGGATAGTTGTCTGGAAGGTTGTGTCGAGTTGATAGATGGAAGAATTGAGTTTTTGAGGCATTGAACAATACCAAGTTTGCTCTGCCCCAATCAGAAATTTTAGAAAGATCAGAAGTCAGGCGTTCTGTGGCTTCCCTGCGTGATATGTTTACCTCCTGAAGGGTTGGACGTCTATGAAAAGATGTGGAAAAGTGCAGGGTGGTATCATCAGCGTAGGAGTGGATAGGACAAGAAGTTTGGTTTAGAAGATCATTAATGAATAATAAGAAGAGAGTGGGTGACAGGAACACCACTGTTAATAGATTTAGTTGCCCTTCTAACACATCTTTTTTTCCTTGAAATAGAGTTCTTCCTGTTTTTTCACATGACTACTATTCCAGACATTGGTCTCTCTCTCTCTCTCCCTCTCTCTCTCCTTTTCTTCCCATCATTTATCACCTTGCTATATAATTTCTTTTTTCTCCCCCACTCTCTTCTGTTCCACCTCTCTACCATGGCCTCCCTCCCTCCCCTCACAAGTACATGAAAATAAGAATACAAAAAGAAATAATAATAAAAATTAAAGAAATAAAGAACTGTCTTGATAATCTCTGTCTGTCTGTCTGTTTCTTCGCTGGTGTGCCAACTCCCACTGACCCATTCGTTTTCTGTTTCCCTTATCTGTCTTTCTTGTCTTTTTCCTTCTGATCTCCTTCTTGAACCTTTCCCCATATTTACAATAAGAAAGATGATATGAGAGAGAGAGAGAGAGAGAGAGAGAGAGAGAGAGAGAGAGAGAGAGAGAGAGAGAGAGAGAGAGAGAGAGAGAGAGAGAGAGAGAGAGAGAGAGAGAGAGAGAGAGAGAGAGAGAGAGAGAGATTAGAAGTTGGTTTGAAAAACAGGAATAACTGTATTTAAAGGAAAATGAGATATGTTAGAAAGGTAACTTGTGTGTATGTGGCTACAACAGCAAGAGCAATATGAATAAATAGAAAGGTGTGAAAGTTCAAGTTGGGTAGAAAAAAAGAGGGTTTGGCTGGATCAGGAGTAATCATGAGCCATCTGTGGCTCTCTTGAGGACTCATAATGCCATCACTATTGCACAACTGCATTTTCCCAGTAGCTTTTCCCAGCAGCAAGATGTCTAAGTGTTATGATCACCTCAATTTTGGTGGTGAGTTGCTCCTCTGTGTCACTCTGTAAGACTTCCCTCACTAGATCTGTAGGACTTCCCTCACTAGATCTGTAAGACTTCCCTCACTAGATCGGTGACAAAGAGAATACATGTATGGACTAAACAATATCTTTTGATGAATTATGTCATTAAGTTCATTCAATACATCCTTTCTGGATAAATAATTTCTGAGCTGGAGATGTTGTGGAACAGTTATCTTAGCAGTGGAAGTGGTTGTCATAAGCTGCTAAGATAGGGTGGATGAAAGCCCAGGAACGGAGTTGTCCATTTTACATTGATTCCTATGGGGAAAAAAGTTTCGGTTTCTGAACATTTTGGATTTTGAACAGCATTCAAGAATGAACAAAGTTTGAGAACTGAGGTTCCACCTTACTTCTATATAATTTTCTTTCACCTTTTAACTGGCCTTCCTTTCCTACCAGGACCTTCAATTTCGCTAACATATATTTTCTTTACAAACTCTTCACTCTTGATCCTCTCAATATGACATGTTATCTCACTTAGCAAAGGACCCCAGTATTCAGCCCACAACCAAACCTTTGAGTTCCATAATTGATGAAATACTGTGACTGAAGGACAACTTACGGTCACACAGCTCTGGGATAGATGAATAATTCTGAAACTGGAAGAAGGATCTTTCCAAGATGTACTCTGGATTGATCTGTTCCACACGCAGCAAATTCAGCACCATGTTGTAAGTCAGATGAAATGCAGAGTTTATGGGATCAGCTTTACCCTGTAGGTCAATGAAGAGACATAAGCTGGTCATCATAGAACTAAAAAGATGATACAAAAGTGTTTTCAGCATTTTCAATAAAATCATTAAAACAGATAAAGTCTTGTTCTACCTGCACAAGATTCTTGACCACTGATGTGTTGAGCTTTTCATCTACCATCATAATGACAATACCCTTATCATCCTTTCCTCGGCGACCTGCACGGCCAGACATCTGAATGTACTCCCCAGATGTTACCTGAAAAATAAATCTCAGATAAGTTTTATACATATCCTAGAATACAAACATAAAATAATCTTTTATAGGAACTTATCATTTACCTAAAGAAAGAATCCACACTTACCTAAGCAAGACTGAAGACAGACAAAGGATAAGGTACTATGAAATTTACTGTCATAATGTCACTATTCACATAGTGTCTATATGGTATGTATCTTTACTGGCATCAAATACTAATAATTTCTGCCAAAACTGTTTTACTTTATTAATTTCTTAGTCAAATTTTATCCAAGAGTAATGCATATTGTATATTATGTGTATAAATTTTTACAGGACCCAGAATAAACATCATCCATTAAAACAAAGTATGCTAAAGTCAAATCTAGTCTAATTCCAGGTGAAGACAGTAAAATTTATTACACATAGTTCCATACCCAACGGAAGTCGTGGCCATCAAACTTGCGGACAGAGGTGAAAAGAACAGTCCTGGCAGGCATGTTCAGACCCATTGCAAAAGTCTCAGTTGCAAAGAGGGCTTTGACCAGACCTTCACCAAACAAGATCTCAATTGTTTCTTTTATGATTGGCAGGAGACCTACAAATTAAAAAGAAAATTTTATAGAAAATACACAGTACATAATATTTAACTGCAGGATTTTGAACCAATTAATCATTTCCAGTAAAATATCCTGGATTTTAATAGGAGGCAAAACTGTATGATTAAGAAAAAACCAGCATCACCATTATTCTAATAAATAAATATATATATATATATATATATATATATATATATATATATATATATATATATATATATATATATATATATATATATATATATATATATGGTAGTAATACAAAAGAAAAGAGTCATGTTAAAGAAATGTAACACATTTGTCAGCATGTAAGACAGACTTCCAGATAAGACATAATCCTACTTTAAAGGGAGATTTTGAGAAAAAAAAAAAGTATTGGTATTTCAAGGAAAAGGAATATTGTTTCTTTCTGCCATGAGTTCAAACATTGGATATATTAATCTAGTTACAATGTAAGTGAAGTGTTGTGAGGTGACTATACTTAGTCATGTTTAACTGTAGAATGGACCACTTTTTTTTTTTTTTTTAAGTAGTAAGAACAGCCACGAGCAAAGAAAAAACAGGTAAGGGAAAAAAAAATCATGCCATCCCCAGACAGATTCAGGGGCAGGAGAACTGAAAAAGGCCAATTTATTTTCTGAGGTGTCTTGATACACTTTTTCTGAAACTGTTCAAGTTACAGGCAATGGATATACAGAAGCAGGAAGAGAATTCCAGAGTTTACCAGTTAAAGGGGTTAAGACTAAATAGAGATAAGAGTAGTAGAAAGTCTTATGCAGCATAGGGAAGGAAGGTATGCAATTAACAACCATGGAAATGATAGCAAAAACACCTTTCCTTTATACTTGAAGTTTGCAAACATTCAATTTTTTCTTTAAATGAGTGACTGCTCCAATCCCTCAGATGACCATCCTCTTTTCTTTATTATTGTGTAAGAAGGGGCTCTGGCATAGGGCAACAAAACATTATTTATAAAAAAAAGAACTCCACTGAAGGTGCCAGTCCCTATATAGTCAAAAAAGGATTATCCAAATTTGAGAAGTGTCTTGCTTTAAACTCCTGCCTATCTAAAATATTTGAATATGTTCTTAATAAGATTCAAAGACTGGTGATCTGGCTTTCTTCACTGAATCTTGGTCATCCTCTTTTAAGGGTTTTGGATGAATTTATGCTTTTGATAAACTTTTTTTTTTTTTATGTAGGAGAGACACTGGCCAAGGACAACACTGAAGTGCCAGTTCTTGAACAAAGTCGAAAGCGGTATTCAAAAATTACAGAATAAGTTCCTTGAAATCTCCCTCTTGAAAGAGTTCAAGTCACAGGAAGGTGGAAATACAGAAGTAGGCAGGGAGTTCCAAAGTTTACCAGAGAAAGGGATGAATGAGAATACTGGTTAACTCTTGCAGCAAGGCTGTGGGAGGAGAGGCATACAGTTGGCAAGTTGAGAGGAGTAGTTGGCATAAAAATAACAGTAAAAGATAGCAAGAGATGCAACATTGTGGTATTGAGTAGGAGGCTAAAGACAGTCAGTTAGTTAGAGGGAAGGAGTTGATAAGATAAACAAAATTTTGATTGCACCCTGTCTAAAAGAGCAGTATGAGTGGAACACCCCATATATGTGAAGCATATTCCATACATGGAGTGATAAGTCCCCTGCACAGAGTTAGCAGCTGGGGAAGTGAGAAAAACTGGTGGAGATGACTCAGAATACCTAACCTCATAGAAGCTGTTCTAGCTCCCTACAACAGTTTCCATCCCTCTCTCTGCTGCTCCATCACAAATTTCCTCTCTAGCCATTCTACAGTACCTCTGCTAGTTTCACAGTATTCAAGTTTTGTGGTCCTCATGTTTTGCAGTGAATCCTAAATTCTTACAATTCTGACTTGCATTTTCATTGCACACTCCCACCATTGGTGTCACAGATGGTAAAAATTAATACATAAGTCCTTTTCATTGTATATGTATTTCCATGTACAATTCACACACTGGAACATACAAATCCTTGTTAGCCACAATACTAGTCATGCCAGCTTGCATGCAAAAAGGGAGAGAGGAAGGCCAGTGAGGATGTTACTGCATAGTGAGAAAACACAAACAAATGAAGTGTCTCACTACTGTGGCAGATGTAATGGTACTGCACGACCGTAGTGCTGCATCACACCAAACATGAGGATAAAACACACACACACACACACACACACACACACAGCTTTAGGATTAATGTTAAGTATTTCCCCATCCCCTCTGTACATTTTCAGTTTGTTAACTGCCTGAATAATAAACCATTTCTTCTTCTTCTTCTTCTTATTATTATTATACACACACACACACACACACACACACACACACACACACACACACACACACACACACACACAGTTTTAGATCTGGTGGCACTGCACAGCCACAATGCTGTGTCACATCAGATATGAGCACAAAGCATACATGTGTACAAACACACACACACACACACACACACACACACACACACACACACACACACACACACAGTTTTAGATAGGATGGCACAGCATGGCTGCAGCACTGCACTTCTTCAGATGCGAAGACAACACATACACACATACACATAAAGTTTTAGATGGGATGGCACTGCATTTCTCCAGATGTGAAGACAAAATATACACACACACACACACACACACACACACACACACACACACACACACACACACACACACTGACTATGGAAAACACAATGATGCAATGTGTGACAGAAAATACAAGATATAGGGGAGATAATGAACCAACAAGACTTGACCTAATATTAATGAAAGGAATCAATCTAACAAAAGAATAAAGATATGCGTGCCCCATGACAAAAAGTGACCATGTAATGATAGAAATAAACTGATAATGATGTCAGTGAGGACGATGAATCATACAAAGAAAACAGAAGAAATCATAGGAAAGCAAATATAGATGATCCTAAGAAATTCTATGAAGAAATGGAGTGGGGAAAACTGAAAAGAGGAAATGATATGCAAAATAAGTACGACATTTTTATAGAACTATATAAGACAGGTGTGAATAAATGTTTCACTATACTAAAGAAAAAGGAAAATAGGTGTGGTTCAACACAAGATGTGAAAAAAAGAGCATGGATAAAAATGAAAAGAATTCAAAACCAAAAAAAACAAAGAAGACTTTAAGATAGCAAGAAATGAATATGTGAAAATAAGGAGCAAGGAAGAGAAAAGATATGAAAAAGATATAGCTGAAAAGTGCAAGAATGAATCAAAACTGTTCTACAGATTCATAAATGGAAAAATTAAACAAGAAAAACTAGAAAAGTTGAAGGATAGAAATGAAACATATGAAGACCCAAAAAATATGAGTGAATTGCTAAACAAAAAGTTTCAGCAAGTTTTCATAGAAAAATCAGAATTTAAAGAACCACAAGATGAGAAGACAGAAAAGCAAATGTGGGAAATTAAGATAATCAAAGAAGTAGTTTATAAAATGATGGAGGAACTGGAAGAAAGGAAAGCAACAGGACCAGATAGAGTATCAGGTTTCACTTTAAAAGAGTGCAGGAAACAGTTAACTGAACCAGTATATGACATAATAAAGTGCTCAATATCACCTGGAAGAGTACCTAAGGAATGGAAGAAAACAGACATAGTGCCAATTTATAGAAGTGGAAAGAAAGAAGAACCACTAAACTATAGACCAGTATCAATGACCAGCATAGTAAGATCTGTGAAAAGTGATAAAGAAGAAGTGGACAAAATTTCTAGAAAAATATGATATAATATTATAAAAATAGTATGACTTTAGACAAAAGCATTATGTGTAAAAAATTTGATGAGCTTCTATTCAAGTGACTGATATAACACAGAAGGGAGGAAGGATGGGTAGATTGTGTATTTAGATCTAAAAGAAGCTTTTGGCAAAAATTTCCCACAATAGGCTACAATAGAAGCTTAAAAATGTAGGAGGATTAAATGGAAAATTAATAAATTGAATGGAAAGTTACTTAAAGGGAAGAGAAATGAGAACAGTAGTAAAAGATGTAAAAATCAAAATGGAGAAAAGTATATAGTGGAGATCACTACAAAGATCAGTCCTGGCACCAGTACTTTTCCTGATATATATAAATGATATGCCTGAAGGAGTAGAGTTGCATGAGCTTGTTTGCAGATTATGCAGTTACAAAGACATATAAGAAACAACAAAGACTGTGAAATTCTACAAGAGGATTTTAATAAAATCTGGGACTGGAGTGAGAAAGAAGAGATTGAATTTAATGTGAAAAAAAATGTCATGTAATGGAAATGGGAAAAAGTGAAGAAACCAAAATGGACATAGGAAATGGGAAACGAAGAAATAATACAAGTACAAGAAGAGAAAGATATGGGGTGTGACAATACAGGATAGTCAACAGTCAGATAAGCATGTAGAAAAGATATTCAGAGATACATATAGAATGGTGAGAAATATTGGAACAGCATTCCACTACATGGATAAAGATATGACGAGAACGATAATTACCACTATGTCAGACCAAAGCTGGAATATACTGAATTAGTATGGTCTCCCCACAAAAAGAAACATGAAAAATCTAGAAAGGATACAAAGGATGGCAATGAAGATGGTTCCAGAACTAGAAGAATTAACATATGAAGACAGGTTAAAGGAAATTCAGCCAATCTAGGTATGGCCTTCCTCTTAACCTTTTACCATGCACATCTGATAGCATTATTCTCTTCACTAGTTTACTGTCTTCCATTCTCTCTATATGACAAAACCATCTTCACATGCACTGATCTCCCTGTGTGATCAACTCTCTCAAAACAATCAGTTCTTTTTACTTCCTCATTTCTTATTCTATCCCTTCATGTTATTCCACACATACTCCTCAAACACTTCATTCATTTTACAGTTTCTTTATTGCTATTCCCATCTTCCATGTTTCAGCACCATACAGCATAGTAGGAAGCACTATTCCCTCATATAACCCTCTCTTTACACTCATATCCAGTGTCCTGTTAAAGATCTCTCTCAGTCCACTAAGTAGTTTTCTTGCTTCTTTCACCCTGCATTTCAGCTATGTCTCAACTGTTCTGTCTGCTGTAACAGTTGATCCCCAGATACTTAAAACAATCACCTCTTCCAGGTGTTCTCCATTCAATCATCATCCACCATTCCACTATCTCTCTCTCTCTCTCTCTCTCTCTCTCTCTCAAGCATATCATTACTTTACCAACATTAACTTTCAGCTTCCACCTCTTACAAACATGCCCAAACTCCTCCACCAGTCTTTTCAACTTCTCTGAGTCAGCCACCAGAGCTGTATCATCAGCAAATAAACCCCATATCCTTTCTTTACCACTGATTAAACTCAAGTCTCTGCCTAAAACCCTCATATTCACTTCCTTTACTACACTATCCATATACAAGCTGAACAACCATGGTGACATTACACAATCCTGATGCAAACCTACTCCAACTGGGATGAGCTCACTCACACCATTATCAACTCTCACACATGTCCTGGTATTTACACAGAAACCCTTAACTCCTTCCAACAACCTGCCTCCAACTCCATATACTTTCAGAACATCTCATAGTCCTTTCCAGTCAAGTCTATTATATGCTTCCTCAGAGTCCATGAATGCTAAAAAGATTTCCTTCACTTTACCCATAAACTTTTCATACAACTGCCTTACAACAAAAATCTGGTCTACAAAATCTCTTCCCATTCTAAAACATCCCTGTTCCTCTTGGATGCCATTTTCTATTCCTTTTCTTATCCTCCTTATCCCTTATTAGCACTTTACCATTCATCTTTCTTATCACACTCAGCAAACTGATGCCTCTATACTAGTTTGGGCATTCCTGTATATTCCCTTTTCCTTAATGTAAGGGTACTGCACATGCATTTCTCTAGTCTTCCAGCATCTTGCCAGCAATAAACTACACATTTAGTAACCTTACCAACTACAATATAATACTATCCCTACCACTCTTCAAGCATTATACAGCACGCCATAGAGGGAGGACGTCATCTGCAGCTCTGTCTCCTGCTTGAACTACTGGCTGGTACAAGTGGTCAGGGAGGAAGAGTAGTGATATAACATGTCCCAATTGTGAAATGAGACCAGTAACATGTAAGAAAGAAAAGTGACACATAATTAAACATGGCCGAAAAAGGAGGTAAACATCTACAAACAACATGGGCAAAATCTCTAGGTAACCTGAGACTGTTGTTTACACCTGACAATCAGCCTTGAAAGGAGGTTCAAAGTGACTATGAAAGTTTCCCTGATGGTGCTGAAGGTATTAATGAATCAATGTGTAATAGGTTTAGTTATATAGAAGAAGTTACACATGAAGTTACACATAAATAATATATACCAATCATATCATGAAGCTGGAAGCCTCAGCTGGCAAAGAGGAATCATTGGAGAGCAGATGCAGAGAACTGGAAGTTGAAAATAGTTCATGGAGAGAAAAATGTAACATGTTAGAAAAGGAGAGAAAGGAGGAAATTAATGCTTGGCACACTAAGTGTGAGGCAATCAAGAAACAGCTATTCAAATGTAAACAAAAGGTTGGGGTGGCTGAGGTATGAGTGAAGGATTTGATTGATAAGTAGAATGAATGGGACAAAAAGAATTAATAAGAAAATGCCAGCCTTAGGGAAATAATAAACTGTCTGATAAGAGAAAAGGAAGAAGTTGTTGCTAAAATAGTCTTTAAAGTAGTTAAAGAAAATTTGGTAAGAGACAGAGGATAAAAAAAAATGTGTGATAGTCTTTGGAGTGAAAGAAAACAAGATAATAGCAAAACAGGAGAGAGAGAGAAAATGAAAGGAGCATTGCAGCAGCATTAGTAAAAGATGCGACTGAAAAGGAGACAGATCTAAAAGATGAGATTGAAGAAGTAGTAAGATTAGGTAAATATGTGGAGGGTCAAAGCAGACCAATGAAGATAAACTTCAGGTCCCAACCTGCAGCTGAGGAAACACTAAGTGGATCCTAGAGTCTGGGAAAAATAGAGGAGCATAAGAATACATAGAACAGAAAAGATATGAGAGAGGATGAAAGGAAAATGAATGAGTTGTGAAGAAAAAAAAAAAAAAAAAAAAAAAAAAAAAAAAAAAAAAAAACAATAGAGGAGAAAAGAAACAGTTTTACTGGAAAGTTAGGGAAGGGATATGAAGCTGAAGTGGTGGACTGTCAAGGAAGGAACTATGGGGGAGAATTTGCATATACAAATGTAAATAGGCTATTATCTGCACAGGTGGAATTAAACAATTACTTAAGGAAGAGTACAATGGATGTGATGGAAATCACAGAAACAAAGCTGAATGACAGCATTGACATCAAAATTGTAGGAGGAAAATACAAAATCTTGAAAGCTAATAGGAAAGAAAAACAAGGTGGAGGAGTGATGATACTAGTGAAAAGAGACTTAGTTGCAGATGAGATAACCTTTGATTGGGGATTAGCAGAAGTAATAAAAGTGAAGGTGGAGCAGAGAGAAGGCAATAGGGATTTTGCTGTGGTGTATATTCCACTGAAGACAAGTTCTTGAAGAACAGAAGAATATAATGAAAAACTTAGGATATAAAAAAAAGCAGTGGAGTGTTTCATGAGCACCAGTGATGATGATTATGGGTGACTTCAAGTGTAAGAATGTAAAATAGGATGATCAGTTGATGGAGGGAAGTGAAGAGTCGTGGGGACGAGAGATGTTATAAGGATAGCTATGGGCGACTTAATGATACAACGGGTGGATGAAAATACTAAGTTCAGAGGAGAAGACAAGTCTTCATGGTTGGACCTAATATTTACAAAGGAATCAGAAGTGATGGTGACAGTGAACTACAAGAGCCCAATAAGTAAAAAAATGACCATATAGTGGTAGACTGTACAATGAAAGTGAGAGGAGTGAAGAAGATGAAGTTAATAGAATCAGAAGGTACAACTACACAGGGACAAATTTTGAAGGTTTAAGAAATTACTTCCAACATACAGACTGGTGTAAGTTTGATAGACTTGTGAGAGGGAAAGAAAAATGGACAGTTGATAACCATATACAAAAATGTGAGGAGATTTGTGCCAAAGAAAAAAGAAATGTCAGAAAGCAGGAATGATTTAATAGAAGATGTGAGGGGGTGAGAAAAGAAAAGAAAAATGGGCAGGAATAAATGGAGAAAAAGAAAAGCACAAGAGAATTGGGAGATATACAAGAGGGTGAGAAATGAATACTCAAGGGTACAGAGAAAAAAATATGTAACCAAAAAAAGGCATTGTAGATAAGTGCAAAGATGATCCAAGGCTCTTCTATAGATATGTAAATGGAAAAAAGAAAACCAAAAAAGGAATAAGTAAGTGAAACATTAATGGTGTGGTTGTGGACGGAGAAGCAGAAATGGCTGAAGTGGTGTCTTCACCAGGGGAACTGTGTTTGTCAGACCAGAGGTGGCAAGTGTGAACGCAGATGGACTGAGTGAGACTGAGGTGACTGAAAGTGAAGCGAGGAAGATGATAGAAAATCTGCATGTAAGGAAAGCCCATGGGCCAGCTGCAGTCTCCAACAGGGTGCTGAGGGAATGTAGCACCCAATTAATTGGTAAAGTGCATGATGTTATTGTGTGTTCACTGATTAGTACCGAAGGATTGGAAAAAGGCTGACACTGTGTCCATTTATAAGAGTGGCAAAAATGAGTAGCCTTCCAACTATAGACCAATGTCACCAAGTGTGGTAGCTAAAATATGTGAAAGGTTGATTAAAGAAAGATGGACTAAGTATTTAGAAAAAATGTAGTGCTGACAGATAGACAGTTTGGTTTCAGAGAGGGGAGATCATGTATAACGAACTTGGTGTTACTATTCTAGGGTTATTGGTGTTGTCCAGGAGGGAAAAGGATGGGTTGATGGTGTATATTTAGATTTGAAGGAGGCATTTGATAAGGTCCCCCATAAAATACTCTTGTGGAAACTGAAAAATATCAGAGGATTAAAAAGAACCTTTTTGAAATGGATAGCAAGTTTTCTGAAGGACAGAGAAATGAAAATAGTGATCAGAGACAGATAATCCTATTAGAGAAAGATAATTAGTGGAGTCCTGCAAGAATCAATCTTGGCACCAGTGATGTTTGCAATCTATGTGAATGACATGATGGGTGGGGTGACTATTTACATGAGTCTGTTTGCTGATGATGCAATGCTAATGAGAAAGGTGGAGAGGAAGGAGGATTGTGCCGCTTTGCAAGATCTGAATGTAATTTGGAAGTGGAGTCAAAGATGGGAAATGGAATTTAACACACACACACAAACAAAAAATGTGGAATATAAAGTTTGGACAAAGTAGTAAAAGACCTAAGTATTGTTACACAATGGGAAAAGAGTTCATGGAAGTGTGGGGTGAGGAGAAAGACCTTGGAGTCACCATTACTGACAAACTGTCACCAGAGAAACATATCAGCAGGATAACAAGTGAGACCTACAATTTGCTAAGAAATACAAAAACTGCTCTTAATTATCTGGATGAGGATGTGATGAAAAAATTGTTTGTGACTGATAAGACCACATTTAGTATATGCTGCAGTGTTATAGTCTCCAAGAACTAACACAAGAAGAAATTGGAATATATACAAAGAGCTGCAGCAAAAATGCCTCCAACCCTATATAATATGTCATATGAGAAGGGATTGAAGAAATTAAATCTCCTCACTTTGGAAGAGAGGAGAGATTACTGTGTACAAGATTATGTAAAAAATTGAGAAATTAGACTGTGGGGACCTAATGGTGCAAGATTACAGAAGTGCAATGAAGACATGACCTCAAAGTGAAGAAATGAGAGTGCAGGAAGAAGAAAAAAAAAAAAAAAAAAAAAAAAAAAAACTCCATAAATTGTTGGAGTTTGGAATTAGTTGGACAGGGATATAATGCATGCCAGGACAATGCATAGTTTTAAACAGATTAGATAATAGTAAATATCAAGACAGTACAGCACAAGTGTAGACTCCTCCTCCCTTAAGTCACAACTAAGTAAATACAACTAAGTAAATACATACATCCAAACCAGCAGCTCTATCTCTCTTCATTTCCCTCACCACATCTTGTACTTCCTCTCCCTTGACTAGTAAATTATTTAACCCTCCTATTCCAATGACTTTTTCCTACACCAACAACAGCAATCACTGCTTCATTCTGCTCCTATACATTCAATTCAGCAGCAAAAGACTCAAATTCTTAACTTACATGAAGCATGCATTGGCTGGAGGAAAATATTGGATCATATTGAGTCTATGTAAGGCAGAGATTCCTGCATTACCCAAGAAAGCACATGTCCTATCACCTGGCCAATTCCACCTTATGCCCCAGTTTCTAAATGTCAGGGTGAGCTTGATTGAATTCTCTGGCTATGATCAAGGGATTCTTGACAACCTTATGTCTCATGAACTTGTCAGTAGCAACAGAAACCATAACATGAGAAGGAATTTAGCCAGAAGGCACACATTTTCTTGAATAGCACAAAAAAAAAAAAAAAAAAAAAAAAAAAAAAAAAAAAAAAAAAAAAACTGCCTCTCACAGTTTCCCACACTGCAATGCTTCCTTAAAAAAAAAAAAAAATAAAAAAATAAAATAAAATAAAGACAAAATAAATAAATAAATAATAAAAAAATGAATAGATAAATAAAAGAAATAATAAGAATATTCCTGTTGAGGAAAGACTTAAAAACATTAAAAAGACAAGAAATCATACTATACACCAATAGTCTGAGAGATTAGAGCAGTCACTTTTCTCAGGAATATGTTAAAAAGTAGAAAAAGTTCCAGCAAGAAGGAAAACTGAGTATTGATACATGGTTAAAAGTTTGACCAGCAAGGACCAAGCATAGAGACACAATTATGGAGGGATGTCATCAGGAATATAAGCCTTCTGAGCATTAAGGCCAAAGACAATATGCGATATATTCTTATGAAGAACTGCAGTAAATGGCATATTATAGTCAGAGACTAGATTGTTGGCATATTATAGTCAGAGACTAGAAGTAAATAACAAACAAGCCCCAAATCATCCAATGTTGAGTTGTTAGCAAATGTCTGAGAAGAGTTCATTTTTATAGAGAAAATAGCAGTAATGCAATCTGAATGAGAGTAGAGAAAGAAATACTATTGATATTTTTGGTAGATGCCACAAGTCATTAGAAGAGGATCTATTAAGAATTTGACATTTCTATATTTTCTAAAGTAACTTTTTATTTTTAAACAATGCAATATTCCATGCCCACCTTCCTTTGGCTATAAAAAGTCAACACACCCACCTCCATGGTGGATGCCAATTCCTCTTCTCAAGAGAGGCAACACAGAGACAACTTGAGGAAGTTGTTTGTCTTCTTCCGACAGCACACCAATGGCATTCTGGAATACTTCATCCACAAGCTTCTTCTCTTCTGCTAAATTGAAGTCAAGTTTTGACATCTGAAGGGCATAAGCCTCACATTCTTTTTTTGAAAAGCTAAAAATGATAACAGGAGCAAAATTACGTTCCATGATCATTTTCACCAATTTGAAGCAATCTGAGCCTTCTTTGACTCCTCCTTTCTTCCCCCTCAAACTTCCCTGAAAAAAAAAAAAATAAATAAATAAAAAAAATAAATAAATAAAATAAATAAATCAAATCAAATCAAATCAAATCAATCAATCAATCAATGTACTGCACACATAAAACCAAAAGTGGTCTTACAGTCTGCAAAAAGATGCATCAGATATGTGAAAATCTATTATTTGTGAAGAAACAAGAAAATGAATGCTAATGGGACGATGTCCATAACATAATACCTGTTCTGGAGCATTTTGCAAGACAGTCATTGCTGTGTTGAAATTATCCTCCCTGAACTTTCCTGTCTCATCCACAGCCAAGTATATACCTTCTCCTCCTGCTGGGAAAATGTAGTGCTGAAGCGGGGTGGGACGGTAGTCTGTATACACTACATGGCAGGGCTGATGGTGTAAGTGGCAGATCCATTGGGCAAACTACAAGGAAAATTTCAAATCAAATCATTTGGCAAATTATCAAAAGTAATCCTAAAGATTTGAGGACATCAAATACAAAAAACAGATTTCTCTTATAGCAATATTATTCAACAGGTTATGAGCTGTAAAACAAAGAAATACTGAGAATAGCACTTCCACCCACTAGGATTAAAGGCTCAGCTTTGACAATCTTTCATAACTTGATTCATAAGCACCTCTGAACCTCAAGCATTAAACTGACAGTTACTATAAACACACTTGCCATATACAAACAGAAGTATCATGATTTCAAAATCAGAATATGCACAAAATTTACAAAAGGATAACAGAATGAATGGCATGTTTATCAGTGTAAATGATTGAATGAAGGAGTTAGGCAAGGAATAATGTGGATAGAAATTTTTATATTCACTGCGAAGAAGGATTTCCTTCACTAGCCACATTAAAAGATGTAAAAACCCTTTTCTATATATACAAGGTGTCCTGTGAAGAAAGTCACATATTCACAGAAATGAAAAATCACATCATCCTAATATGGAAATATTTTATGGTCAAATGCCTTTAATGCAAAACTTTATAAGTTATAGGATACTTATATGAATGCACATCAATAGCAAGTGGGTACACAGTCCCATCCTGCAATGTCCAGCTGATCACTGTTGCCAAATGGAGTTAATTATATTTTAGCTATTAATTAATGTAACAATACACCATATTCTTAAATTTAATTTTAACTTTATTTATAAATAAAAATCATGATGTGTAATCACATCAATATTTTAGAAAAACTTAATACATGAGTGAATAAAAAGTAACACCTTCAAGATGACAATGTTTACCATTGCAGCCCTTCTTCCCACCCTCCTTCCCTCTCCCTCATTGACTCCTAGTGTGTTTGATATCTAAATGTCCTGTAACTTCTAAGCCAAGGCATTAAAAGCATTTGACCAAAGAATATTTCTGATTTAAAATGATTTTCCTCATGGGATGCTCTGTATCTGAAATATTAAAGAAAATAAGTATCTATGGAAAAATTTTGAACACTTTTAATTGATCTGGCTGCAGTTAGGAAGGTGGCATACTAACCTGGCTTGCATTTGGAATAGTGGCTGAGAGGAAGACAAAGTGCACAGTGGGGGGCAGCAGAATAATGGTTTCCTCCCAAACGTAGCCTCGCTCCTTGTCTCTCATGTAGTGTATTTCATCAAAAATAACCCAGCCAACCTCTCTTGTCACCTCAGAACCCCGATACAGCATTGAGCGTAAAATTTCAGTGGTCATGATAAGGCAAGAAGCATTAGGATTGATGGTTACATCACCTGTTAGCAATCCCACATCAGTAAACTCATCACTAAAATCTCTGTACTTCTGGTTACTCAAGGCTTTGATAGGAGTTGTATATATAACTCTCTGCTTGTTCTGTAAACACATTGCAATTGCATACTCTCCAACAACTGTCTTGCCTGCAGAGGTGTGGGCAGACACTAAAACTGACTGGTTATTATCAATGCATAATATAGCTTCTTTCTGAAAAGGATCCAGTATAAATGGATATGTCCGTGCTGGTTTTTCTTTTGGGGGTTTGAGGGGCACATACATTTCACCAGGAGGTACTGCAACTTCATGTGTGCAGGCCTCCACAGATTCTATTGTGTGGATACTTATTCTGGGCATTTCCTCTGTCAACCTGAAATGTACAACACATAAAATATCAAACCAACTTTTTGGTTTTCTGAACTCAATGACTTCTTCACATTCTTACAATGGTGCTACATTTGATTTGGTGCTGATCTATTCTGTCCACCTTCCTCAGTTATATATATATATATATATATATATATATATATATATATATATATATATATATATATATATATATATATATATATATATATATATATATATATATATATATATATATAACCATGAAAAACATCCCCCTTAATGAAGGCAAACATAATTAGGTGTCTACACAATGATCAAGGGAGAACTGAATTGCATCTTCCTCTCTACACCTTGTTTCATCACCACAACAAACATACAGAGTTGGAGTAGGGAGGTGGGGACACATCTCCCTACTCTAACCTCTTAGTCACATGGAACAGAACAAACAGAATTGGAGTAGGGAGATGGGGGACTCATCTCCCTACTCTAACCTTTTAGTCACTTGGAACAGAAGGACATACCATACACCCTGTCTGGGGGGCATACATAAGTGATTTAGTTTACTGTATTAAAGTCTACATTTTTTCAATGAGTTTTTAATTTACCATTGTGCTCAAAGAATTTAACAGTTAAAGGTTCTGGTGACAAAATTTGACTTTGCTCTCCTGTTCTTACCTCAACTCTGACTCCGCTGCTTCCACCTGTGAGCGCAGCTTCTTATTCTTTTTCCCACTTTTGGAATCATCTTCATTTGTTCGTTTCCCAAGCAGTAGGTTGAGTTCCTCAGCTGCCCTATAAAAGTAATGATAAAAGTCTCAAACATCTTTTACTAATGAATAATTGCCAAAGTTGGACACCAAAATGGCAAATTCAGTTACACAACTGCAAATCCATAAATTCAAATGCATACTTGCTTGAAATTTGCAGTACCAAAACACAGACCATTTTTCAATATTAACAATAATTATCCAAAACATTGAAGATGTCTCAATAAAAAAATCATTGTAAAATAAATAATACATATAGTACAATCAAACAGGAGACCAGTTTCAATTAGCAAATGCTGAGGAATCAACAATAAATAGGGCACTGGTAGCTTGTACATTTGACTGCTATATTGTCACTGTGTCTGCTCACTCCTAGCTGAAGAGCTTGATGGAAGATGTGAAGGTTTGCAAGAAGGATGACACCCACTCTGACACTGCCTGGTGGCTAGCATGATCAAAAGCATTTCACTTTATCAACTCCTCCCCTCTAAAGGTAGTATCACACTATTACATTTTTATGAACTTTCTGAAAATTGACAATTTCTTGCACAGCTTCCCTAAACTACATGAACAGATTGACACAACTGTTCTGATCAAAGTTGAGTTGATTACTTAACAGTATTCTCTTAATATTTATAATGTAAATATAGTACAAAATTCAAACACATGGCAGAAAAGCAACAAAGACACCCACACCCACAACATCAAATCTAAGCTGAATATCAATGATAACAAACAATTCTCTGTATCTGACCAAGAACTCATTTATAATGAAATAGAACATCAATTTATGAGGCATCCTGCAATATGACAGTTTTGTTACCTTGTAAGATTTCTTCACATTTCAACAAGTATAATTTTTCATAAGTGTTTGAAGCCATGGTAAAAGAAAAAATAATGAATTGCCCCCAAATGATGTTGTAAAGTTAGTGTTTGCATCATATAATAATTCAAAAGTGATACAGAAGAGAGGGGTTATGAGTGACTAAATAATCCAGCATCTGGTAACACATACTCAGCCTTGAAGTTTAAAGGACGTGCAGTTTAGAAGCTTCTTTGGTATCTCAAAATAATGTTTCTCTCTCTCTCTCTCTCTCTCTCTCTCTCTCTCTCTCTCTCTCTCTCTCTCTCTCTCTCTCTCCATATTCTCCTATCTGCTTCTTCACAATTGTATCAATTTCAATAATTAACACAATTAAAAAGAGGAGTTAAAATATGATTTTGGTCTTTTTTCAAATAAGAATAACTGTTACAGAAAAAAAAATTAAATAAGAAATATCCCATGATGAATCATTTGTAAATTTTCCATGACTTTTCATCATGTCAAACCATAGGATAAAAAAGTTTATGAGTGATAGTTTTACAACAAAATTTTAATTTTTTTCACACCTATTCTATGGATCTTAAATGAGTGAAGATTTTGCTATATGGATACCACTAACAAAATATATGACAGTACACTAATAATCAAGAAATGGTATGATGTTCTTCACAAACACTTGACCCACCCTATGGCATTGTTTAAGTAAAGAAAAGCCCCATGTACCGTTGCAGCATGTAGACCTTGACCAGAGTGTAATGGGAAGTCAGTGCAACCACAGGGCTGCAAGAATACTTTTCCTGACACTCCCTGCCTTCTTAGTTTCCATTTCTACATACTACACAATCCACATGTCTTACTATTTACATATATCAATCTCTGTATTAATCTGTTGTCATTACACACTTATCTGGTTACATAAACAATAATCAGCTGCATTTTTACGTAGTTCCAAAGGTAAGCCATTCAGTGCCCAGAGTCACTTCCAAATAACTTATGACTTTTTTACTATTGACGAGGATGTGGAGGATTGGGAACAGGAAGAGAGGGTGTTGGGGGAGGGAGTTAGAGCTGGGTGTTGGTGATATGGGGGACAGGTAGATGTGGATGAGGGAGCTGGTTAGAAGAGGCAGGTAGTGTAAGGGAAAGTATTCTGATGCACTGCAGCCCTATGGTGGCTCTACCCTTCCACCTCCACATCCTCACTACTGCAGAAAATAAACACATGTTTTGTTAATATATTAAGTACTGTGGCTCTTAGGAGACCTGCATGAAGAAATAGATTGAAAACTGCTTGGTTCCAAAGTGCTTGCAAGTGACTAAAGAAGACATCTATTCAGTTTTTATTAAAAATACACCCATCTCACTGTGGTAATTCTTACCTTTCATTCTTAACATTTTGAAACCCATATATGCCAAAAATTAACAAACCTTGCCTTTTTTTTTTTCATTTTACTGCATTCTGGAGTACGCTACAGTGGGTAGCAACACATCCACCCATCTCACATTCTGTCACTAACCAACACTATGAATGTGTGTGTGTGTGTGTATGAACACACCCTGGTTCTTCTTTCATCATATGTTCGTGCAATCGACCACAGCACACATATAGACCAGGGGTCTTACTGAAAACTCATATCTCCTGTCTTAGATTTTTTTTTATGTGTTTTGGAGAAGTTGGTGAGCTTGATATTGGTCAATCCTTTCATCTAGGCACAGCTTTAGCTGTCACAATATCCCTGCTGTACAAGTAATACTGGCTCAATTCTTTTTTGGGATTTGGTAAATAAAACATTAGTCCCTGTAGAAACCAGAGGAAAATGTTTCAAACTAAATATGTAGCAGGAGACTAGAAATAAGTGTAAAAACAGAGAGCCTAGTTGCAAGTATTTGGTTTACAGTAGTGTGCAGAGTGTGCATCATCAAATCACGTGGATACTGTAGGCATAAACACTTTGGATTAATATTTTGTACCATATACGTACAGTTCATCAAGATGTGTCACAAAGCAATTTTAGAATGTGCATCTCTAGAGAACTGTGGGAGTGTATACCGAATCATGCATTAAAACAGCATCAACCACCAGCAACTCAGCCCACTGCACACCCCAATTATCTCTTTGGCCTTTGCAAACAATTGTGGTGAGCAAGCAAAGTACTTCTGAATATGGACCTCAAAAGCATTATGTAAGCATCCTGAGAAGGCCAGGCATGGGTTTGAGAACATCATTTTGTACTCAATTATGAGTACAATTACATTACAATAGCACAACTTCAAGTCCAAGTACTCCCTTGTATACATGAACTCAACTCCAAGTATGAGTACTTTGTGCTGCAATCGAGTCCAAGTACATTTTAATTGACCCCCCTAACTTTCTTTTTTTTCCAACAGCATCATGTGTGTGTGTGTGTGTGTGTGTGTGTGTGTGTGTGTGTGTGTGTGTGTGTGTGTGTGTGTGTGTTTACCTAGTTGTATTGTACAGGGCATGAGCCAAAGCTCATTTTGTCTGGTCTCCATAACCATATTTATCCAGTTTCTCTTTAAACTTGTGCACAGTGTTTGCCACAACCACCTCTTCCCTCAAGTCATTCCAGAGTTCAATAGTTCAATATGGGAAGCTGTATTTCTTGATGTCGCTCAAACATCCACTCCTCTTTTTCTTCCCATGCCCCCTTGTCCATCTTTCTCCCTCCTCCATCTGTGGTACCAAGTCATTTATGTCTAGTCTTTCTATATTGTTTACTAATCTGTACATTGTTATCGGGTCTCATCTTTCTCTTCTCTCTCGTAGTGCTGGTAATCACATCTCTTCAAGCCTTTCTTCATAGCTTGAGTCTTTCAATTCTGATACCATCTTTGTCACTATCCTCTGTATTCTTTCCAGTTTTTATATATCTTTTTTCTATGGGGAGCCCAAACTACTGATGTGTATTCCAATTTAAGTTATATCATGCTTGTTATAATTTTCTTCATAATTTCTTTATCTAAATAGTTAAACGCCACCTTAATGTTTGTTAACAAGCTGTATGTCGAGCCGAATATCCCATTTATCTGCCTTTCAGGTGATAGTGTCTCCTGGATCATCACTCTCTAATCCTTTTCTTCATTATTTTTCTTTATTATTCCTCCTCCTATTTTGCAATTCCATGAAGGTCTCTTTTTACTTTTTCCTATTTCCAACACATGGTATTTTCTGGCATTAAATTCTAGTTTCCATCATTGGCTCCATGTATGTATCTTGTCCTTTTGTAACTCCATGCAGTTATTTTCATCCTTTATTATTTTCATTATTTTTGCATCATCAACAAAAAGGTCTATATAACTATTTAGGTCCTCTGTCATATCATTTACATATATCTGAAACATAATAGGTGCCAACACAGATCTTTGTGGTACCACACTTGTCACTTCATGCCAACTTGAATTAGAATCTGATTACTGTTCTCATTTCCCTTCCTTGTAAATAATCCTCCTTCCATCTAAATGTTGTGTGTGTGTGTGTGTGTGTCACTGTATGTCATTTTAATACAGACAGTGAAACTCTCCAATACTTATAATCTATCAATGGTAGAGCACAAGGACTGTTAACATATTATTGCCCCCTCCTCCCCTATGGGCTAACAACAGCCACAAATGTGAAAGATTTCAGAATTGAGGTGAATCTCAGACTTTATGGTGGAAAGTTTAGGATGAATCTTGCTTGATACCTGATTGGGTTGTACTGCTGTGCACCTCTCAGTGAAGCAGCCTGTCAGTCTTTTGAGAAATTTCACTTTCACCAGTCTCTATTCCAGGCAAAACTATCTTTTTTCTGGTAGTTTTTGGCATGTTTTAAATTAATCTGCTTGTTTTTTCCCACAAATCATTAGTTTATATTTTTTAACCCAACAATCCCCCATCCCCTCAGAAACTAATGATTTGAGATCAAAATGAAAGGCAGATTAATGTAAAACATACCAAAATCTACCATAAGAAAAATAGTTTCATGCTTACAAATAAATAACAGCTGTAACATTCATTCACAATGGTTGCTGCTCAGTGTGGCTGCCAGCCAGCTGTCATGCATGACCACCTAACCTAACCTAACAAAACTAACTTAACTAAACTAGCCTAACTGAACCAACATAACCAAACTAATCTAACCTAACCTAACCAAACTAACTTAATCTATCCTAACCTGACCACTAACTGGCAAGGCAAAGAAATACATACAAAGTATGAGTATGGTAAAAATTAAATTCCTTGACCAATGCCAAGCTGGGGGATGGAATCTTTTTTATTTTTTTTTTATGGAGGGGTGAGATTTCAGAGGGGTTTTCAATTAATCTGCTCACCATTTACTCGGCAAATCAGTCTTCTTTTTAAAATCCACTCCCCTCCGGAGCCACTGATTAATGATAAAAACAGCTAACAAATTAATACAAAGTATGCCAAAAATCGACAAGAAAAATACCTTTGTCCTCAAAATGACGCATAATAATGTGTTGGTGTTCACTGCTACACACTTTGATCAGTCACTATGAAATGTTCCACTGGTCTCATGCCACAGGGTTGTTAGGTGTTAAACCAAATCTAACCATACCTAACTAAAACCAAGTCTGGCCTAACCTAATCCAAACCTAACTAAACCTAGCCTAACCTTATCTAACCTTTAATAGTTTGTAAAAAAAAACATTAGTCCTGATGGGAGAGCATTTCATTCATCCTCACCTTCCCTTTCTGGCCTTCTCATGAGCTACAGTCACCATGGCACCTCACATAAAAAGTCAGGGAATCTTGAGTATTTTCATGAAATTGGGCAACACTCGGAAATAATAAGCGTACATCCAGTGCACACAGACATATTCCTCATATGGATTCAAATTCAGACTGCATCTTCCTCCTATGATGAAATAAAATGCTATGATTGGTCTAATTAATCAAGTATTTTTTCTTTTATTAGCACATGGCATCGTCTTCATTCAAAGAAACCAGCTAGTGCGACTTATTTGGCATCAGCACACTGAGAACACTCACTGCAGCAGGATACACACATACAAACACACACATCATTCAGTGGATAGTTGACAACTTAATGTCAAACAGGGTGGTGTGGCACTCTGGACAGTAGTCCAGGTGCAGTACGGGTGAGATTTAAAAAATCACTAGCATGTTATAAAAAATCACTAGCATATATATATATATATATATATATATATATATATATATATATATATATATATATATATATATATATATATATATATATATATATATATATATATATATATACGAGTATATATATACATATATATATATATTATATATATATATATATATATATATATATATATATATATATATATATATATATATATATATATATATATATATATATATATATATATATATATATATATATATATATATATATATATACATATATATATATACATACAGTAAAGGTGAACAGGGAAAACATCCAGAGTTCTTTCTTTTCTTCACTTCATTACTTGCAACATTTCACCTTCACAGAAAGCATCTTCAGGCTAAAAATATATAATTATATTTCGTAAAATATTAAAAAGTATAATAAAAAAAATTAAGAGCAAAAAATAATAACACATAAGGAGCACAATAAAAAGTGAAAAAAAAAAGCCAACATACATATGACAGCGGGTCACATTGTATATATAAAAAAAATAAATAAATAAATAAACAAATAAAAATAAAAAAAAATGTATGGATATATGGTGGAAAAACTAAGTGGATATCTAAGTATGGTGGAAAAACAAAGTGAGTATCCAAGTAAAACAAACCTGGTGTGCACTCGCTGGTAGAAGGGTGAGGACTGACAGAGGGTGGTGTTGTGAGTTAGATTGACTACTAGCTCAGAAATCGAACCTCCAAGCAAAGGTTTATAAAAGGTACAATTGGGATGATGATAACTGGCAATTTAATTCAGGTTTTAAGTGTTTAATATAAATTGCTTCTAATATTTTAACATCTATATGTGCATCTACTTTATGTAATATTCTTAAGTCTTTTTCTAAAAAGGGGTGGTCATGTTTGTGTGAGTGTGTACTTATTGCAGGGAAAGGGGGATGAGCTAGTTGTTTCTGGGTACATGTCAAATTACCTTGATGTTCACTAATTCTACGTGTAAGGTTCCTCTTGGCTTCCCCAATATATCGAGTCTTACAACTCAACAATTAAATTCATAAGTGATTTTGGAGATGAGTCAAATAGGGATGCTGCTTTTAAATTTAAAGAAAGAGGCAATAATAAAGTTATTAGAGAACATGAAATTGAATTTAGTGTCAGAATATTGTGTTTTAAGTATGGTTCTAAGTCTTTTTCTAATAGTATAACTAAGGTGGCCATAGTAAGGTAATTTTATGTATTTCTTAGGTGTCATTTGGGTGTCATTACACCCAAATAGTATTATTGATAATGCTTAGCAGAAACCCACCATTATGGAAAAATGTCCTTAAAAAGTTAATCTTGTGGTCAAACATAAACTAATTTGAAGATAGACTATAGCAACAATACAGGAGAGTTCTAATTGCATTAATCTTAAATAACTGAGGAATAAAAGAAAGGTAATTGATTCCCAAACCAGTGAAAGTTGGTTTGCGGTAAACTGCTTTGTGCAATCATTAGTACAAGTCACCAGTACATTTAAAAAACATGACAGAGCCATTGTTTTTTGTGTCGCATGTGAATCCAATATTGGGGTGTTTTGAATTAAGATAGCTGAAAAATCTAGGCATGTGTTGAGATAGTTTGAATAAAGGGAAGGTATCATTAATACCTCTCCAGTACAAGAATTAACCAGTATTCTCAATCATTCATCCCTTTCTCTGGTTAACTCTGGAACTCCCTGCCTGCTTTTGTATTTCCACCTTCCTATGACTTGAACTCTTTCAAGAGGAGAATGACTAAAAGGATACAGGGGATGAGGAGTATTCCTTACGAGGCGAGGTTGAAGCTGTTAAATTTACATTCTTTAGAAAGACGTATGTTAAGAGGGGACCTGATAGAAGTCTTTAAGTGGTATAAGGGTTATAACAAGGGGGATATAAGCAAAATTCTTAGGATCAGCAACCAATGTAGAACAAGAAATAACGGGTTCAAGCTTGAAAAATTTAGGTTTAGGAAGGAGATAGGAAAAAATTAGTTCTCAAATAGAGTGGTAGATGAGTGGAACAGACTCAGTAATCATATTGTTAGTGTGTTAGTGCTAGGACACTAGAGAGCTTTAAGAGAAGATTAGACAAGTTTATGGATTGGGATAATAGATGGAAATAGGTAGGTATATTTCATACAGGGACTGCCATGTGTAAGCCTGGTTGCTTCTTGCAGCTTCCCTTATTTCTTATGTTCTATGTTCTTATGACACAACCTTCCAGACAACTATCCCCTCTTCTTCAATGACACTCAACTGTCCCCCTCTTCTACACTGAACATTCTCAGTCTGTCCTTTACATATAATCTGAACTGGAAACTTTACATCTCATCTCTAGTTAAAACAGCTTCTAAGAAGTTGGGTGTTCTGAGACATCTCCGCCAGTTTTTCTCACCCCCCTAACTGCTAACTCTGTACAAGGGCCTTATCTGTCCATGAATGGAGTATGCTTCACATGTCTGGGGGGTTCCACTCATACCGTTCTTCTAGACAGGGTGGAATCAAAGGCTTTTTGTCTCATCAACTCCTCTCCTCTAACTGACTGTCTTCAGCCTCTCTCTCATTGCCGCAAGGTTGCATCTCTAGCTGTCTTCTACCGCTATTTTCATGCTAACTGCTCTTCTGATCTTGCTAACTGCATGCCTCTCCTCTTCCCACGGCCTGGCTGCACAAGACTTTCTTCTTTCTCTTGCCCCTATTCTGTCCACCTCTCTAATGCAAGAGTTAACCAGTATTCTCAATCATTCATTCCTTTCTCTGGTAAACTCTGGAACTCCCTGCCTGCTTCTGTATTTCCACCTTATTATGACTTGAATTTCTTCAATAGAGAGGTTTCAAGACACTTATCCTTCAGTTTTTAACTTCAGCTTTGGACCCTTTACTGGGACTGGCATCTCAGTGGGCTTTTTTTTTTAATGGATTTTTTTATGCCCTTGGCCAGTGTCCCTTCTACATAAAAAAAAAAAAAAAAACATTAAGATGTATCACGAGAGGCAGTTTTAGAATGTGCATCTACAGAAAACTGTGGTAGCGTTGACTGATCCCTACATTACAACAGCTGGCAATCACCAGCAACTCATCCCATAGAGAATGTCCCAGTTATTACTTGGCCCATGTGGAAGGGCTGTCATGGCAGACCTGTTCAGCTCACATCAACATTGCTGCCACCCACCAATCTTCTTAAACACTAATATTGAATGTCCCAATCACAATGATACTTCCCTTACCTCCACCCAACGACTCCAGCAAAAAACTAATAAGGTATGAATGTTACTAAGTTAGGTTAGGTTAGTTAGGTTTGGTTAGGTTAGTTAGATTTGGTTAGGTTAGTTAGATTTGGTTAGGTTAGCTATGTAAGTTAAGGTGCCGTCACACTGGCACATTTTTGTCAACTTTCTAAAAATCGACAATTTCTTGAGCATGCCCTGTCACACATACACAGTCATTTGTCTGCACTTTTGTCGACAGTAAACAAACATGAATGCAGGCTCTCGCTCTCTCTCTCTCTCTCTCTCTCTCTCTCTCTCTCTCTGTATAGCTACATTAGCTGCTGGCTGGTAGCCTCTATCACCCAGCGTGGCAATATCCTCACTTGCCCACATAGTAATATTGCAACAGAAATGCATAACTGCCAACTCACATGAACAGGATGCTGGCCCAGCCAGACTGGGACCCCAATTCTCAATAAGTGCCACTCCACTGATGAATAAGCAAGCAGCCAGTTTTGCACCTTATTACAAGTTTTGTAAATCACAGACAAGCCAAACAAGTTAAAATGGTACCCAATATGCAAGAGTAGAGAAATAGGGAACTTTAAAAAATGTAAACATCTATGGAATCATGTGAGCCAATGTTTGCTGTAATATATCCACAAGTTAAACATAACATGTGAAATTAAGCAATTTTATATTTACTTTATATAAAATTTATTTAATTCGTTTTTTTTTTTTTAAACAACAAGGTTTACTTTTGTCATGAATCAGAAGAGAAGAATAATTTGAAAACTTTATTTGTTATCTAGAGACTAATTTTAATAAAAATCTGGTGTCATGGAGCTTTTCCAGTGCCATACTGGTGATCAGACAGAAGGTTGCGAAGTGATAGAAAAACTAGTACTCTTAATTATGAGTAATTACTCTTGGTGAGAAAGGAAATTATATAAGAGACTGTGGATGATGCATTACAAAGTTAGCACGTGAGGCTCATACCCTGGGTACAGGGCCTGGAGCAGTTTGAATCTCGCAGGGCAAATGGGTTAAGATAAGTTAAGTTTAGTCAGGTTCAATTATTTTTTTCATGAATTTCTGCTTGTTTACATGTGTAGGTGTACATAAGAAAAAAATTATTTGCGGCAGAAGCAGTTACTAAATTAATTCAAAGCACATCAAAATCTATGAGAGAAATGCAGTTTCATTCGAAAATGTTGGATGGGTGCACTCATATAAATTTACCAAATTTTGTAGATTGTACTCTAAAATTGTCAAGTACTTTGACATAATTCCCTCAGCACCACTTGCATCATCTCATTCCTGTCTGTCATACATCACACACTCCAGTTCGAGTCCGAGTGAGAGTATTACGGAAATATTAAACCCGAGTAAGAGTACAAGTACACGATACAGTGTACTACAGTACGAGTACATGTACCTGCCTGGACACAAGCCTGGGGGAGGCACCCCGGGGAATAAGGGCTTCCTTAATTTCACCCCTGACACTGAAGCAAGGACACCTACCACCAGTAGCCACCACCACAGCAGTGACATTGCTAATCAACTTCAATAACTCTCTTTCAGAAATTCATTTCAGACCATAACCAATGAGACCATTAACCAAAACCAATCTCTCCAACAAAGGCCTCCATCCTTTCAATAATTATTAATTTACTGTTCATTTATAGTAGTTAAATCGTATACTTACTTCTCGCTCTCATACGTGCTCACTTCTTCTGTATCCGGCAAGACCTGGACCTGGTTATCCCCGTCGTTCTCCACAAAATCAAACAAATCATCCCCAAAGCAAGCCATGCTGGAACACTCGCTGTGCCTGTGTGCTAATCTTGATCTTGATCTTACTTGAGGTTCAGGATTCCTCCCAAGCCAGGTCTTTGCATCGGCACTCCTGTAGGGAAAACAAAGAACGACAACAGAAAACAGCATACAGAGTCATATTGCATCTATCACACCACTAGTTCCTACATCTAGCACGCCACATTTTCTCTTGGAACTCCTTCACTGCTTCAATCATCCTTTCATTCGTCTTCCTCCACAGTCCCAGCAGCAACACCATTCCTGTCTTCTCCACTCTAGTATGCCACGATTCCCTCAGCAACACTTGTATCATTTCATTCCTGTCTTTGGCATACTTCACACACCCCAGCACTACATGCTCCACCGTCTCATCCTTTCTCATGTTACACATCTTGGCATTTTGCTATGAGACTCAGACCATCTGTAACTCCTTGCATTCACATCCAAGCACTGCGCCCTCGCTCGGAATAGATCACTGCCCAGACTTCCATCATACCACTTCATATATTGGAGCCTTTTTCTCTCTATACCACTCCAAAGTACTCTTATGTTCCATCTTATTCTTCCATTCACTCAATCCCACATGCTTCACCACTCTGTCTATCTCATTTTTCCACTAAAATCCCAATCTAAACCCTCCTCATTTCTGGCAGTCATACTCCAGTCACTTTCAACATGCCTCTCCTCAAATCATTGAAAAGCCCAGCTACTTTTCAAACCACTCTCTATTACCATCTTAACACACTTCTTCCCCACCTACTGCTCCTAACATTCCACAGAAACACCTTTCTCACTGGTCTTGCCTCATCCATTAGCTCTAATCCACCTTTGTACCTCAAGGTTGCTTTTGCATGTCACTCTCTAAAAGTACTCCAGCCCATGTCCCCTCTCAAGGCCTCTATCGCTGCATACCTTGGTGCATTAAGTGCCATCTTTGCTACTCTATTCTGTCCTACTCCTAGCTTTTCTAATTCATTCTCATACCACACAGTCACATCCATATCATACATAATGCTCGGAACAGCCACGCTCTTCCAAACTTCTCGCAGCACGTCATACTTACTCGCTCTCATTCTTGCTGCACTCCCTAGACGACCAACCCACTGGTTGGTTATCTTTTCATTCTTTGCCTTCACACAGCCATTCGGACTCATCCACATCCTCAGATACTTGTATTCATCAGTTGCAACTCATTCTTTCCCAATCTCCACACTGAATTTCTCTCATCCTCTGACCTATTCACAATCATTACCTTGCTTTTCTCACTACTAAATCTCACTCCAGTCTCTTCCATCCCCATCTACAACATTCAACAAACTTTGAAGCTCATCTGCCGATTCACTCATAACTACAACATCATCTGTTTAAAAGAGCACACATATCTTATCATTTGCCATACTTACTCCTGCATTAATTCTTCTCATTCTGGCAGCCAATTCCTCTGTATACAAAGCTAAAAAGGGTTGATGACAATATGCAACCTTTCCTAACTCCTCTCTCACTTCACCCAGTCTATTTCTGTCTCCTAGTCTGTATTTAGCTCTTGTATCCACATACATACTTCGCATTGTGCTAACTATCTTTGCACTCAATCCAGTCTTTTCTAAGACTCTACCTAACATATCTCTATTCACCCTATCATACGCTTTCTGTATGTCTAGAAAAAAAAAAAAATAAGTACAATTTTCTACCATCCTTCTTCTTTCTCTCATTTTATTCACCACAAACATATTATCTTCTGCTCTCCTGTCCACAAAGAAGCCATTCTGTTCCTCACCTAACGCTCCAGCTCTCTCAGTCCAATTACATAATCTCTCATCCAACACAGCACTGAACACTTTATCTACTGTATTCACTAATGCAATCGGCTATTTAGCGTTTTGTTACCTAAGATGTAAAACACTCATAATACACGTTTCTATTCGTTTCCCATAATGGGTACTTTGCATGCATTTTTACTTCACAAGCTCAAAGACACTAAAAATACACGTTTTTAATAATGTTGTTCAATTTCTCCATAAAGGGTGTATTGCATGTGTTTTAGTGTTTTTGGTACGTAAAAAGCTCAAAAATATTCAAAAGACACGTCGTCAATAATGCTGTTTGTTTTTTTCACGTATTCGGTGTTTTCCAGGCTTCTTAGTGTTTTGGTGCCTAACACTCATAAATACCAAAATGACACGCTTCTGTTGATGTCGTCTCGTTATCCTATATAGGATGGTTTTCATGCATCTATTTTCATTTTAATATCTAACTTCATCAAAAACACTCAAAACACGTTTTTGGTAATGTTGTTCCGTTTCTCCAGAAAGCGTGTTTTGTAAGCGTTTTAGCGTTTTATTACTTACTAAGCTCAATAACACTCAAAGGACACGAATTTGGTAAAGATGTTTTGTTTTCCAATATAGCATGTTTTCCATTTTTTTTTTTTTATCGTTTTGGTACGTAAGAAGCTGAAAAGCGCTCAATAGACACGTTTTTGGTAATGTTTATTTTTCCTATATAAAATATTTTGCATGCATTTTAGCGTTCTGGTACCTAACAAGCTCATAAACACTCATATTACATGTTTTTAGCAATGTTCTCTTTCTTTTATATAAGGTTCGTTTTATGCATTTTAGCGTTTTGGTCCCTAACATGTCGGTAATCTCTCATAATACACGTTTTTGGTAATATTATACTCTTTCTCCGTGTAGAGTGATATTCGTGTAATTTAGCATTTGGTACTTTACGAGCTGAAAAACACTCATAATAAACATTTCTGGTAATATAGTTTCGTTTCCTATAATAGGTACTTTGCATGAATTTTTAGCGTTTTGGTACCTAACATGCTCAAAACACTCAATATACACATTTTCTTAATGTTGTTTTGTTTCTCCATTAAAGGGTTTTTGCATGTATTTAGCGTTTTGGTACGAAAGAAGGTCAAAAGCACTCAAAAGACACGTGATCGATAATGGTGTTTCGTTTTTCCATATAGGATGTTTTCCATGCTCAGGTCAGGGATTCCTAGCGAACGGACGTGTTTAGTAAGCAGTGACCTGACGATATAGTAGGCTAGTGTACGAGTAGACATGGCTCCTTGTGATGCTGAGTCGTTTGGTTGTGTTAGTTCTCCTGTTCTCGAGGCCTTCGTTGCGAAGGTCTCAGAGGTGGAGGCTGAGTTACATCGAAGGATCTTGGAGGTGCAGGCTGAGTTTTGTGAGAGGATCTCTGATATGCAGGCTGAGTTCTGTGAGAGGATCTCAGCACCTGAGGGAGGGTCGTGCCCCGCCGTCACCTTATCTAGTAAGGCGACAGAGGAGCAGTGGGTCCTTTAGTCCTTGAGGACTAAAGGTCCTCAAGGCCTAAAGGAGCGTCATGTTGAGACGAGGAATCCCTTCATTGTGCTGGAGGGAGTGAAGGAGGAGGAGTTGGACGTGATGGGAGGATAAAAGGAGAGGGAGGGGGCAGACGCAGTTACCCTGCCCCAAGGTAGAGTGCTTGTGCTTGGTGATAGTCACGTTAGGCACTTAGTGCGTTTTGTGCCAGAGATAGGAAGCGTAGGTCGAGGGTGTGTTAGCCAGGTGCTGGGATAGGGAAGGTAGCAGGTAGGATAGACGCGTGCTTGGAAAATGATGGAACCAAGCATACTGTTTTTTCTCAGCTCGGGAGGGAATGACTTTGGTAAGGTCAGGAGTGAGGAGCTGTTCAGGAAGTTTAGGCAGGCTTTAGATAAGATTAGGGAAAAGGGAGGGATCCCTGTGGTGTCTTGCCGAGTGGGGATGTTAGTGCTGATTGGCTGTCCAGGGCTATTACAGTGGATCGCAGGCTCGCAAATCATTGTAAGAGTAAAAGATGGACGTTCATCGACAACTGGGCCCTCTTCTATGGTAAGGGCACCTCGTATGCCAGGGATGGAGTGCATTTATCACGCCAGGGTGTTAGGGTTTTGGTCGGAACACTCGAACGGGAGGTAACTGCACTCCAGTGCTTTTTTCGTTAGTCAGGAGGGAGGAAGGGGTCGTGAGGACGAAAGGAGGGACAAATAAATTAAATCTAGAAAGGGGACTAGCTCAGAGAAGGCGAGGGATAGATTGAGTGTTTACTACACAAACTGTATAATTATTTTGAATAAAATAAACTTCCTTAGAGGAATGGGATGTGTAAAGAACCTTGATATCATTACTTTAACAGAAACTTGATTAGATATGTCAGGAAAAGTATTTAATTCAGAGGTTAAAATAGATGGATATACACTATTTTATAGAGACGGAAAACAGGAGAGGAGGAGGCGTCGCGCAGTACGTTAGGGACACATTAGTGTTGTATTAATAGCAGAATTAAAACAGATAGCAAAACAGAGACGATATAGGTAGATATTAAGGATGGATCACAGTAAGTAGTACTGGGAGTAATGTACAGGCCACCGAACAGTGCAAAGGAAATTAACACCTCACTATGGCAGAAAATGAATTTAATAGGTAGGTACCATCAAGTATGTATGGTAAGAGATTTTAATTTTAGGAATATCGACTGGAGTCTGATGGTGGGTAACAGTGAAGCAGAATAATTTCTTAAGGTAATTCAGGATAATTTTTTTAAAACAGGCAATCTTAGAACCCACAAGGAGACTGATATTCTGGATTTAATTTTAACTAATAGTGAGGAAGTAGTCACACAGGTAGAGGCTGGAGGACAGTTAGGTAACAGTGACCAAATGAAATATATTCCAGAGTACTTAAGGAATGTAAAGAGGTTATTAATGAACCGCTAATTTCTGTCTTTAAGGAAATCACTTGAGTCAGGTGAGGTACCGGTAACGTGGAGACAGGCGAAAGTAGTACCTGTCTTTAAGAAAGGAGATAAAACTTTAGCGTCTAATTATAGACCTGTCAGCTTAACTTCTGTTGTAGGTGAAATAAGGGAGTCAATACTAGCGAAGAACATTAGGAAAAATTTAGACAAACATGAATTGATAAATCAATCACAGCATGGCTACACGAAGGGGAAGTCTTGCCTGACGAACTTGTTAAGTTTTTACAGTAAGGTTTACGAGGCAGTAGATAATGGTGATAGTTATGATATCCTATATATGGACTTTAGTAGAGTGGTTGACAAGGTGCCCTATCAGAGGCTACTGAGAAAGGTTGGGTGCACGGGAAAGATGAAAAGGTGTTAGGCTGGATAAGGTCATGGCTAAGCGACAGGCGACAGAGTTGTAATAAAAAGCTCTAAATCCGAGTGAGTAATTAGTGGGGTGACAGAGGGATCAGTATTAGAGCCATTATTGTTTGTAATATATATCAATGACTTGGATAGTGGAATTAGCAGTGATGTTAGTAAATTTGTGGATGACAAGAAGATAGGTAGATTAATTAGGTCAGAATCGGATGCCATCGCATTGCAGGCAGATTTGATAGGATAAACAAATGGACGGACAGATAGCAATTACAGTTTAATATCAATAAGTGCAAAGCACTTAGCGTAGATAGAAGAAACCCATACAGTAGGTACACAATAAACAACGAAGCTCTGGTAGGTTCAGGGTACGAAAAATATTTTGGAGTTATAGTTAGCTCTGAACTCCGTCTAAGAAAGCACAGCGTAGAGGCCAGAAACAGGGCAAAGAGGGTATTAGGATAAATTTTTATGAGTGTTAAAAGTAGAAGTTCAGATATAATGTTAAATTTATATTTGGCGCTGGTCAGATCTCATCTAGACTACGCAGTGTAGTTCTGGTCCCCACATTACAGGAAGGATATAAGTCTATTAGAATCAATACAAAAGGAGAATGACTAAAAACATGCAGGGGATGAGGAATATTCCTTGCGAAGGGAGATTGAAGCTGTTAAATTTACATTCTTTAGAGAGACGTAGGTTAAGAGGGGACCTGATAGAAGTTTTTAAGTGGTATAAGGGTTATAACAAGAGGGACGTAAGCAAAATTCTTAGGATCAGTAACCATGATAGAACAAGAAATAACGGGTTCAAGCTTGAAAAAATTATGTTAAAAAAAGAGGTAGGAAGGAATTTGTTCTCAAATAGATTGGTAGATGGATGGAACGGACTCAGTAATCAAGTTAGTGCTGAATCATTAGGGAGCTTTAAGAGAAGATTAGACAAATTTATGGATGGGGATGATAGGTGGAAATAGGTAGGTATATTTCATACAGGGTCTGCCACGTGTAAGCCTCATGGTTTCTTGCAGCTTCCCTTATTTTTCATGTTCATATGTTTTTTTTTTTTTTTTTTTTTTTAGCGTCTTGGTGCTTAATACACTCATAAATAAGCAAATGACACATTTCTGGTAATGTCATCTCGTTACCCCATATAAGATGATTTGCATGCTTTTTGGTATTTTTGTACCTAAAAAGCTTAAAAACACTCAATACATACGCTTCTGGTAATGTTCTGTTTCCCCCCCGAATAAAAAAAAGATGCGTTTTTTGCGTTTTGGAGCGTAAAAAGCACTCAAAAGACACGATTTTGAAAAAAAGTTGCCTTGTTTTCCAATACAGCGTGCTTTCCATGTTTTTGATACGTGGGATCTTGAAAAACACTCAGAAGACACGTGTTTTGGTAATGTTGTTTACTTTTCCCTCTGTTTCTTTAGCGCTTTGGTATCACACAAGCTCAAAAACACTCACATTGCACATTTTTAGCTATGTTATTCTTTTCTTCATATAGGGTACTTTGGATGCATTTTGGCTTTTTGGTACATAACATGGTGATAATAACTCATTATATACTTTTTTGGTAATGTTCGGTTTCTCCATTTATTGTGCGATTCACATGATTTTACGTTTTGGTAGCTAAGAAGCTAAAAACACTAATAATACACGTTTCTGCTTATATCGTTTCGTTTCCCATAATGGTTACTTTGCATGCATTCTTAGCGTTTTGGTACCTAACAAGCTCAAAACAATGAATAGTTACGTTTTTTTGTAATGTTGTTTAGTTTTCCCAAATAGGGTGTTTTCCATGCTCTTTAGCGTTTTGCTGCCTAATACACTCATAAACACCAAAACGATACGTTTCTGGTAATGTCGTGTCATTACCCCATATGGGGTACTTTGCATGCATTTAGGCGTTTTGATACTTATAAAGCTCAAAAAACACTCTTAGCACACGTTTTTGGTAATGTTCTGTTTTTCCAGAAAGCTTGTTTTGAATGCGTTTTATCGTTTTGGTACTTAATAAACTTAAAAAACACTTGAAGAACAAGATTTTGATAAAGTTGTTTTGTTTTCCAATATAGTGTATTTTCCATACTTTTAGCGTTTTTGTACCTAACAAGCTCAAAACACTCAAACCACACGCTTTTGGTAATGTTGTCCGGAAAGGGTGTTATTTCTTCGTAAATTCCCACAAATAATCAATGTATCTGCATCACATATCTTTTGCAATAATATTTCATTTATTTTAAGCAGCGCAACACTGGCTTTTACTTAGAAATATGGCGAATTATAATAAAACTTTATTTCCCTATACCTACGCACAATACAAGCGTGAAATCATGAATCGCCTTAGGCCTATATAGAAAACAAGACCGAGTACCTAAAGGAGACTATGTCTACTTTTTCCGCATATCCTCATCTTTATATCCTGTGAATTTCAAGTCCCTAAAATATAAAGTGCTATTCATGTGTTTTAGCGTTTTGGTACCTAAGAAGCAGAAAAACACTCGTACTACCCGTTTCTATTAATAGCGTTTCGTTTCCCATAATGGGTACTTTGCATACATTTTTAACGTTTTGGTAAATAACAAACTCAGACACTGAAAAAAAAAATCATCATGTTGTTCTATTTCTTCATAAAAAAGGTGTTTTATATGTGTTTTAACGTTTTGATATGTAAGAAGCTGAAAACATTTAAACACACGTTTGCGATAATTTTCTCATATAGAGTTTCTAGCGTTTTGTTGCCTAATACGGTCATGCACACCCAAACGATACTTTTCTGGTAAAGTCGTCTCTTTACCCCATATAGGGTGCTTTGCATGCATTTTGGGGTTTTCATACCTAACAAGCCCAAAAACATTCAAAACACGCATTTTTGGTAATGTTGTTATGTTTCTTCAGAAAGGGTGTTTTGTATGCGTTTTAGCGTTTTTGTACATACTAAGCTAAAAAAAAAAACACCCAGAAGACAAGATTTTGATAAAGTTATTTTGTTTTCCAGCATGCAGCGTTTTCCATGGTTTTTAGCATTTTGGTACGTAAGAAGCTGAAAAGCACTCAAAAGACACGTTTTTCTTTACCCATTTAGGGTTCTTTGTATGCACTTCAGCGTTTTCGTACTTAACAAGCTCAAAAAACATTGATATTATACTGTTTAAGCAATGTTATTCTGTTTCTTCAAATAGGGTGTTTTGTATGTATTTTGGCGTTTTGGTACCTAACATGGTGATAATCACTCATGATATACGTTTTTGGTAATGCTGTTCCGTTTCTCCATATAGAGTGCTCTTCACGTGTTTTAGTGTTTTGGTACATAAGAAGCTGTACAATACTCATAATACGTGTTTCTGTTAATATCGTTTCGTTTCCCCCTCATCAAGTACTTAGCATGCATTTTGGCGTTTTTGTACCTAACAAGAAAAAAAAAAAATCTAAAAACACGTTTTTTTTTTCAGTAATGATGTTGTTTCTCCATAAAGAGTGTATTGCATTCCTTTTAGTGTTTTGGTACGTAAGAAGCTCATAAACACTCAAAAGATACGTTTTCCATAATATTTTTTTCCCCAATGTAAGGAGTTTTCCATGCTTTTTAGCGTTTTATTGTCTAATGCTGTCATATACACCCAAACGACATGTTTCTGGTAAAGTCTCTTTACCCCATATAGGGTGCTTTACATTAATTTTTGCGTTTTGATACCTAATAAGAGGCTCAAAAACACGTAAAACACACGTTTTTGGTAATGTTGTTCTGTTTCTGCTTAAAGGGTGTTTTGTAATCGGTTTACCGTTTTTGTACGAAAGAAACTCAAAAATATTCAAAAGACACGATTTTGATAAAGTTGTTTTGTTTTCTAATATATATATATATATATATATATATATATATATATATATACATATATATATATATATATATATATATATATATATATATATATATATATATATATATATATATATATATATATATATATATATATATATTTTTTTTTTTTTTTTTTTTTTTCATGCTTTTTAGCCTTTTGGTACGTAAGAAGCTGAAAAACACTCAAAATACACGTTTTTGGTAATGTTGTTTTCTTGTCCCATAAGGGGTGCTTTGCATGCACTTTAGCGTTTTGGTGTCTAACGGTCTCAAAACCACTCATTTTACACGTTTTTTGTAATATTGTTCTGTTTCTTCATATATGGTTCTTTGTATGCCTTTTGGTGTTTTGTTCCCTACCTTGGTGGTCATCACTTATAATACATGTTTTGGTAATATTGTTCTGTTTCTGCATAGAGACTGCTATACATGTGTTTTAACATTTTGGAAAGACACTCAAATTACAAGTTTTTCACAATGTTTTCCTATTTCTCCATAAAGGGTGTTTTGCATGTGTTTTGTCGCTTTGATACATAAGAAGCTCAAAAAACACTCAAAAGACACATTTTCCATAATAAAATCTTGTTTTCCCATATTGTTTTTTTTTCCATGCCTTTCAACGTTTTGCTGCTTTTTATCTTATAAATACCCAAATAACACGTTTCTGGTAATGTCGTCTCGTTATATATATATATGTATATATATATATATATATATATATATATATATATATATATATATATATATATATATATATATATATATATATATATATATACACGGAGTTTTTTTTATGCATTTTTTCCATTTTGATACTTAATAAGTTAAAAAACACTGAAAACACGCGTTTTGTGAAATATTGTTCTGTTTCTCCAGAAAGTGTGTTTTGTATGCGTTTTAGGGTTTCTGTATGTAAAAACTCAAAAAAACACTCAAAAGACACGATTATGATGAAGTATTTTCCTTTTCCAATATAACGTGTTTTCCATGCTTTTAAGAGTTTTGGTACGTTAGGAGCTTAAAAGCACTTAAAAGGCACGATTTTTGTTATGTTTTCTTTTCCTATATAGGATGCTTTGCATTTACTTTAGCGTTTTGGTACCTAAGGAGCTCAAAACACTCATATTACACGTTTTTAGCAATGTTGTTCTGCTTCTTATTGGGTGTTTTGTATGCATTTTGGCGTTTTCGTCCCTAACGTGGTGGTAATTACATAGAGGGAGGAGGAGGAAAAGGGAGGAGGGGGGAGGAGGAGGAGGAGGAGGAGGAGGGGAGAGAAGGAAAAAGAAGAGTAGGAAGAAGAAGAAGAAGAAGAAGAAGAAGAAGAAGAAGAAGAAGAAGAAGAAGAAGAAGAAGAAGAAGATGACGATGAAGAAAAAAAAGGTGCAAGGAGGACTAGAAGAAGAAGGAGACGAGAGATAAATGGTGATGAGAAAAAGGAGGAGGAAGAGGAGGATTGCAACATGGCATCCATTACCTCCAATGAAATACTTGGAGGAGGTGCATCTCTCACCAGGGGCATGAGCCAGGAAAGGTCGGGCTGGGATGGTATGCTATTACTGTGTTATTTCCTCAGTTGTAGTCCTCAAGTGCATTCTTTGATCCTGTTAGTGGCATAACTCTTTCTTAGCTTTGAGATTACTGTTAAAAGAACTGGTGTGTAATAACAAACTAGAGAGAACAGAATGTTAATTTTGTCTCTTCTAGGATACAAAACAATATAAAAGGATGGTGCAAAACTGCCCAACAATTCAATGTGATAGGAATTAATCTTTAGGAAAGTGCAAAACCGTCTGAAAATTGTATGTGTAATGGTTCTACTTTCCTTCTTCCTTCAATCCCTCCCTCCTTCTCTCCTTCCTTCCCTCCCTGCATCTCTTCATCAAATACGTATCCCTCTTATCATCGTCGTTTGTACAAAAATTTTAGACGACGATGATGGAGGGGCACACTGGTCCCTCCCAGCAGATCCCTGCCCTGTGTCTTCCTCTCCCAAAAGTGTCATCTCAGTTCTGCAGAAATCACTCACACAGTAAATCCGGGAATAAGATCAGATTAACATTTTCTCAAGCAACCTGAAAAACTTAGCAATGCCAATTTACGGAGAGAAGTTCGTGTACGGCAACAAGCAGCTCAGCGAGAGTGAGGTGCGGGTGGCCCGCATCAGGACCGAGTTTGCCCTGTGGGGCCGACAGCAGGCCCGGCGGTTTGCTGAGGCCAAGAAGCGGCCAAAGCAGGCAGCAGGAGACAAGAAGGCAGACGAGGCTCTTTCTCCACCCAAGGAGAAGGAAATCGTCACCGTAATGAACGACGGGCCTCCAGTGCAGGAGGAGAAGCCCGTGGTGACGGAGCCTCGCGCCACAGGGCAGGAGGACGAGGTGCGGCGGAGCCTGTACTTCCCCGCCGGGTTCCTGGATCACCTCATGGGGCAGGAGGAGTTCTTCCTCCACTACCTCCGGGGCCATTACGGCGTGTTCATCTTCGTGGCCACGCCCAAGAAGAGGATCCACATCAAAGGGCCAGTGTCCAATGTTGTGGCCTGCTATGCATGTGTGAAGGAGCTGCTCGTGAGGTGGCACCAGCGCCAGGCCGGCGACCAGTGAGCCTGATGATCCAGTAGCGAGCCAGGCGACTGTTATTCAGTGCCCAGCAGACTCCAGTGCCAAGCCAGGCGATTCTTACACACAGTGCCTTCTTTACATTCTTTAGAGTCCAGCGACGAGTGAGGTGATTACAAGCAATACTAGAGACGAGTGAGGCGACAAAATACAGCACAAGTGACGAGCGAAACGACAAAATACTACACAAGCGACGAGCGAAGTGACAAAATACAACAGAAGTGATGAGCGAGGCGACAAAACACAACACAAGTGATGAGCGAAACGACAAAACGCAACACAAGTGGAGAGTGAGGTGACAAAATAAAACACAAGCGACGAGCGAGGCGACAAAAGCGACGAGCGAGGCGACAAAACACAACACAAACGATGAGCGAACCGACAAAAGCGACGAGCGAGGCGACAAAATAAAACACAAGCGACGAGCGAGGCAACAAAACACAAGCGACGAGCGAGGCGACAAAATAAAACACAAGCGACGAGCGAGGCGACAAAACACAACACAAGTGACGAGCGAGGCGACAGAATACAACACAAGCGAGGCGATTTCTTATTATGGATTACGTTTTCTTATTACTTTATCTCAAATAATTTTCAGTAATGAATTTGTTTTTGTGTTGTTATTCGTTTTGATATCCTGTGAAGCTTTGTGGAAGGGACACTAATACTATTCTTATTTCTTTCTTTACTTTACTTTTTTTTTTTTTGATAGTAGGGGACTAGTTTCTCTTTAGTTCTCGAGTAATTTGGTACTTTCCTAATAGTCAGAACACTGTGAAAATTGTTTGTATGGACACAGAAGAACAGAGACAATAGAAAGCTAATTTTGTCTTTCATTTACTGAAACATTTGAAACATTTTTTCATCAGCTCAATTTTTAAATGCATACTAACTTGGTAAACGGTTTGATTGTTTTTTTATGCAAGCCATTTTTTTTAAGTTCGTGCTTCTCAGAGAAATATACATGAGACAAGTGAAATACTGTATAAAAGTTTCTAAATAATTATAGTAAAAATATCTATGACCGTGCCCAGATTCTCATCCTCCCGGCAGGTGGTGGAAGGTAAAAAAATGCATGCAAGGACACAGAAAATAGAGGGACAACAAGTGATTAATTTTGTCTTTTGGAAGTTACAGAACAATACAAGAGACAAATACGAAGCTGCATAAAAATATTATATATGATAACGGCGACTAAAAATACATGAGCGAATCCAGTGTGGAGGTGGGAGGTTATGGACGCGCTTCAATTTCCTTCTTGTAAGTGAATGTGAGAGAATTACTTCACCAACTTGCGAGCGACCCGAGCACGACACTAATTGCCGGTGATCAAAGTTATGAATTTACTCTGCTGCCTGGATGCCATGCGTGGGTCGTGCGTGGGTGGTCAGCAGTTCCCACCAACTCCCACTCCCTTGTATATAAATTCCGCCTCCTGACTGGCAGTCTGGCCGCCCCTGGGTCTCGTTGTGAATGGGTAGACACTCTGGATAAACTTATTGGCTCTAACGAAAGTACGTCTCCATGGCGGGTTGAAAGCAGTATTAGCGTACTGGGGCGCTGAACTGATACTGTGCCTCTATCGTGCAGCCAGGCAGTGATGGCATGCTGATCCTGGTTACCTTTGCTACATTCTCCTCTTATTAGCTGGTCGTTTCGTGGTCTTGTCCTCCCTGCTTTCCTCTCACTGGCTCTCAAGTCGTCACCGGCGGTCAGAGGGTCCAGCCACTCATCCGTCTTGCCTCGTGATGAAGCAGTGATGAATGAGCCAAGATGGTCCACGTGTGGCTGGTTGTCATGGTGGTGCGGCTCTTGCATGCCAATATTCCCATGAGTGGAAGGACCTGCTCGTTAATTCAGATGTTTGCTGCTGCTGGTCTGTGTGTGTGTGTGTGTGTGCGCTGACAGCTTTAATAGCAACAAGTTTGAATTTATTGATATACATGACAGGCGCACTGAAAGGCTGCATGGATACACGCGGTGCCATCACAAACATACAGTCGTGTCCTGCGGAAATTTGCACTTTCACAGTCGTGTTGCTTTAATCACAGGCGAAGACGTATCTCGGAATTCTTTTTCATTTAACTTGTGGAGCAAGAGAGATACGACGAGTGTTTCCCTATTTCTTTCCCTCCCTCTATTTCTCATTTGCTCAGACCCTGGACCTACCCGATTCGGTTCGAAGAGAAAGTGTTTCCAGCGTCATATGAAGATTACCAAAACTTACTGGGAAGTGAGGAGACAAGGCGCTGCTTCCGTTCCGAGGCGCAGCTCAGGGCCAGCGTGAAACGTGCCTGTCTGCCCTCACTGAGTCATTCGCTGCATTGTGTCGCTATCCCCGTGAGGAACGACCCTTTGCAGGACAACACTGATCCAGCTTACCTGAGCAACACTAATATCTGAGCTGGATGATCTTAACTGGATTTACTCAACAAAATGTACCTATTATGCCTCAGTAATTGTTTGGGACTCATTCGCGTGTATAGGGAAATCAAAGTGCGATTCCGGTCTTCTTATCATCTATTTTCACTTTCATGAGTATTGTCCTGCATGTGCTGCGTGCCTCCTTTACTCCTGCAGCCTCACTCTACTAGATTTAGCACTCAATCTCACATCTATTCCTTCTACTTTATCCATTTTACTCATTTCACTCGACCCTTTCACTGGTAAATGCAGGGATAATCTGCCTTCTTTTTCCTTCACTTCCTTTCTGTGAGGTAAGGAAGACAGGCAGAAAAAAAAGAGGTCACACAGACAAACATACATAACTCATACAAATACAAAAAAAAAAAAAAACATACAGAAATAGCTGGACTAGGAAAAGACAATCATATATACAGATAGGTAACGAAAGGAAGGAACGTCCCCTCACCACACACGAAACTGAGTTAGGGAGGCACTTTAGTTGCGGTGGAGCCATTATACGCTTTTTTTCTGGCAGCATACGGCAGTGATGGTGGTGATAACACGCAGTCCTGGAGACTTAACATTAAGTGTGCTTTGCATTCATTTTGTAGTTTTGGTACCTCACTCAACTCAAAAACTCACTCAAAATACATAGTTTTGTTAATTTTGTTCTATTTCTCCATATAGAATGATATTAACGCATTTTCGCGGTTTCGTGCGTAACAGGTAAAAAAAAAAGTCACAAAACACGTTTCTCTTAATATCCTTTCGTTTCCCTTTATGGGGTTATTTGCATGCACTTTGGTATTTTGGTACGTAACAATATGAAAAACACTCAATATACACGTTATTTTAAGAGAACAACATTATCATGTTGTTCTTTTTTTCCATATAGAATGTTATTCATGCGTTTTCAGTTCAGTAAAAAAAAAAAAACATAATACACAATTCTCATAATTTCTTTTCGTATTTCCATATAAGTTACATTGCATATATTTTGGTGTTTTTGTATGTAACAAGCTCCAAAAAAAAATAAAAAATGCACATTTCTGGTAATGTTATTCCCTTTTTCCGTAAAGGGTGTTTTGCAAGCATTTTACTGTTTTGATACGAAAGAAGCTCAAAAATCCTTTCGTATCCCCAAATAAGGTAATATGCATTCATTTTGCCGTTTTTGCGCAAAACAAGCGAAAAAAAAAAACTCAAAAATACTTTTTTTCTAGTAATATAATTCTCTTTCTACTTAAACGATGTTTTCAATGCATCTTAGCATTTTGGTACGCATGTAGCTCGAAAACACTCAACAGACAAGTTTTTTTTCGTAATGTTGTTTTCTTTTCCAAATAGGGAGCTCTCCATGCTTTTTTTTAGCGTTTTCGTGCCTAACAAGCTCATAAACACTCAAAAGACATGTTTTTGATAATGTCGTTTCGGTTTTTTTTTTTTTTTTTTTCATAGATGATGTTTTGCAAACATTTTGGCGTTTCGGAACATAACAATTTTAAAAAGCATACTCAGTATTCATGTTTCTTGTAAATCTATTCTTTTCTCCACAAAGGGTTTTTGCATACATTTTCTGCAGCCTCAAAAACACTTAAAAGACACGTTGTTTGGTTGTTTTCCCATATAGTGAGCTTTCCATTGTTTTTTTTTTTTTTTTCAGCGTTTTGGTGCTAAACACTCTCATGAATTCTCAAAAGAAATGTTTCTAGAAATGACGTTTTGTTTCTCCATTGATGGTGGTTTGCATACATTTTGGCGTTTTAGTTCAAACGCTCAAAATATACGTTTTTATAATGTTGTTCTGTTTCTTTATATAGAGTGCTATTAACGTGTTTTCGCCTTTTCCTACCTAAGAAGTTCAAAAACATTCATAATACACATTTCTCGTAATGTCTTTTCTCTTTCCCAAATAGCATACTTTGTATGCATTTTGGCGTTTTTCTACGTAACAATTTCACAAACACTGAAAATACACGTTTTTGAATGTCTTATTTTGTTTTTCCATAAAGATTGTTTTTTTGCATGCCTTTTAGAGTTTTGGTACGTAAGAAAAGGAAAAACATTCAAAATTAATGTTTTTGGTTATGTTGTTTTCCATTACCATATAGGGTGCTTTCAATGCTTATTAGTGTTTTTGGTGCTTAACGTGTACAAACAAACTCAAATGATACATTTCTTGTAATGTCGTTTTAATTCGCCATATAGGTTTATTTGCAGGCATTTTCGTGTTTCGTTACCTAACATTGTGAAAAACACAAAAAACATGTTTTTTTTTTTAATATTGTTCTGTTTTTTTTTTTTTTTTTCATAGAGTGCTATTAAAGCGTTTTCTCGTTCTGGTATCTAAGAAGCCCTAAAACACTCATAATACACGTTTCTCGAAATGCCTTTTTCTTTCCTAATATAGGGTACTTTCCATGCATTTTGCCGCCTTTCTACGTAACAGCCTCAAAAAACTGGAAATAAACGTTTTTTTCTAATGTTATTCTTTTCTCCATAAAGATTGTTTTGCATGCGTTTAAGTGTTTTGGTACGTAATTAATTAAGAAAAACTCAAAAGACACATTTCTGGTAATGTTGTTTTGTTTTCTCATATAGGTTGCTTTCTATTATTTTTAGCCCATTAGTGCCTAACACACTCGTAAGCACTCAAAAGACAAGTTTCTGGAAATGTCGTTTACTTTCCTTATATAGTATGATTTGTTATGCATATTTTTGCGTTTTCTTTACTGACAATGTGAAAAACACTCAAAATACACGTTTTTAGTAATCTTTATCTGTTTCTCCATATAGAGTGCTATTCGTGCGTTTGAGCGTTTTTGGTACCTAACACGGGGAAAAAAAACACTCAAAATACACGTTTTTGGTAAAGCTGTTCTTATTCTACAAAAAGTGTGTTTTGCGTGCGTTTTTGCATTTTGGTAGGTAGGTAGCTCAAAACACACAAAAGACACATTTTTAGGTAATGTTATTTTGTTTTCTTATATTGTGTTCTTTCCATACATTTTTTTTTTTGTTTTGGTGTCTAACACGCTCACAAACACTCAAAAGACATGTTCATGGAAACGTTGTTTCCTTTCATCATACAGTGTGCTTTTCGTGTATTTAAGCGTTTTGGTAACAATGTGGAAAACATTCAAAATACACGTTTTGTGTAATCTTGTTCTGTATCTCCATACAGTGTTATTCATGCATTTTAGCTTTTTAGTACCTAAGAATCTCAAAAAACACTCATAATTCACGTTTCCCATACTGTCTTTTCATTTCCCCACATAGGGTACTTTACATGCGTTTTGCTATTTTTCTACGTAACAAGCTTAAAAACACCAAAAATATAAGTTTTTTTAGTAAAGTTACTTTATTTCTCCATGAAGCGTTTTAGCGCTTTAGCAGGTAAGTATGTAAAAAAAAAACTCAGGACACTTTTTTTTTCATATATATATATATACAGGGTGTCTCAAAAAAATGTACTCACTCTTAGAATTATGAGAAAACCTTTATTTATGGACATAGAGTGAAATGAAATAGCATCGAATACATGAGACAAATGTGTTTGAAGAATCATGTTTGCGAATGTTCAAATTGATGACCATTATTGTCCAGACAACGCTGATAACGCGCACCAAGGGATTCGCAAACGTCGCGAAACATGTCATTAGGAATATCACGACATTGTCTTTCAATTTCTAATTTCAATGCATCAATTGTCCTTGGTTTGTTGGCATAAATGTTGTCTTTTAAGTATCCCCATAAAAAAAAGTCCATGGGTGTTAGGTCTGGGGAACGCGCAGGGTATTCAATGGGGCCCCTTCGTCCAATCCATGTGTCAGGAAACACTGCATCAAGGTAAGCTCGTACATCGCGATGGTAGTGGGGAGGTGCTCCATCTTGCTGAAAGTAAATATCGCTGTCTTCACCAAACATCTCTGTAATTTGTGGACCAACAAATTCCTGAAGCAAGTTGAGGTAGCTCTCACCATTGACAGTTTCGTTGAAAAAGAAAGGTCCTATGATGCCCAATGCGGATATTCCACACCACACTGTTACTCCTGGTAAGTTTACATGGCGTTCAATTGTTACGTGAGGATTTGCAGGACACCAGTACGTGCAATTATGGCGGTTAATGGTACCGTTTAATTTGAAGGTTGCTTCATCGCTCCACACAATTTTGTGTGCAAACTCGACATCGTCTGCACATTTTGCCAGGTACCATTCACAAAATTCGACTCTCCGGTCAGGATCGTCTTCGTTGAGAGCTTGACACAGCCTTGGAATGTAGCATTTCCAATGCAGACGCTTCATGATGCGGTTTACGCTATCTTTTGAGATGTGGGTTTCCCGAGCAGTTTGGCGAAGTGATTTCTGTGGTGATCGAAGGAGTGTTTCCTGCACCTGCAGTTCTTTTCCAGGGGACGTAGATGTCCGTGGTCGTCCTGAAAGTTTATTGTTGATATTCTGAACGGTTCCATCTGCTTCAAATTTGTCTCTGATGCGGGCAATGGTCCGACGCGTGGGTGGCGGTTTTGCAAATTGATTTGTGAACCGGCGTTGCACTTCAGTGGCGTTTTCGGTCTTCCAATAGCATTTCAGGACAAACTTTCTTTCTTCGAAACTAAGTTGATTTCCTGCCATAGCTTCAGTAATTCAGGATATCTGCAACACAAAAAAAGACTGAGTACATTTATAATAGTCATCAATTTGAACATTTGTCTCATGTATTCGATGCTATTTCATTTCGCTCTATACTCACTCTTAGAATTATGAGAAAACCTTTATTTATGGACATAGAGTGAAATGAAATAGCATCGAATACATGAGACAAATGTGTTTGAAGAATATATATATATATATATATATATATATATATATATATATATATATATATATATATATATATATATATATATATATATATATATATATATATATATATATATATATATATATATATATATATATATATATATATATATATATATATATATATATATATATATATATATATATATATATATATATATATATATATATATATATATATATCATGTACCTAAACTCTAAAACGAACACAAAACACCCTTATGGCTAAACATAAATAAATTACAAAAACAGGTATTTTGAATGTTTTTCAACTTGTTACGCTGAAAACACAAAACACATAGATGCAAAATACTCTATACAGGAAAACAAAAAGACATTACCAGAAACATGTATTATGAGTGTTTTAGAGCCTCGGTACCAAAATGAGAAAACGTGTTAGTTGCTCTCTATATGAAGAAACAGAACATTACCAAAAACGTGTATTTTGATTGTATTTCACATTCTTAGGTCCTAAACCCAAAAATGCATCCAAAGCACCTCATATGAGAAAACGAGACAACACTACAAGAAACGTATCTTTATTGTGCTTTTGTGCATGTTAGGCACGAAAACGCTTAAAACCAGGAAAGCACCCTATATAGGAATAGAAAACATTATCATTACCTTTTGAATGTTTTCAGCTTCTTACGTACCAAAACGCTGAAACGCATGCAAAACACCCCTCATGAAGAAACAGAATAACATAACAAAAATAAGTATTTTGAATTTTTTTTTTTGTTTGTTCCTAACAAAAGCGCTAAAATTCATGCAAAATACCCTATTTAGAGAAACGAAAGAACATTACGAGACCCGTGTAATATGAGTCTTTTTTGAGCTTCTTAGGTACCAAAACGCTAAAATACATGAATAGCGCTCTAAATGAAGAAACAGAAAATAATTACTAAAAAGAGTGAATTTTCAGTGTATTTCACATAGTTAGGCACCAGAACTCCAAAGTGCATGCAAAGCATCCTGTATGGGGAAAAACAATGACAATTCCAGGAACGTGTCTTTTGAGTGTTAATGAGCGTGTAAGGCAACAAAAGAACGGAAAGAACTCTATATAGGAAAAGAAAACATTACCTCCATCCTTTATGGAGAAACACTAACATTACCAAAAACAATTATTTTGAGTGCTTTTTGAGCTTATTACGTACAAAAACGCCAAAATGCATCGAAAGTACCCAATATGGGAAACGAAGGCACATTAGTAGAAAAGTGTATTTTGAGTGTGTTTGAGCTTCTTTGAACTTCTTTGAAATCGCATGAATGGAAAAACAGAACAACATTAACAAAAACATGTATTTTCAATTTATTTTACATTGTTAGGTACCAAACAAGCAAAATGCACGCAAAGAACCCTGTATAAGGAAAGGAATCCAGCTTTCTACATATATATCTTATGAGTATTTATGAGTGTGCTAGAAACCATAACGCTAAAATGTATGGAAAGCACTACAAAAGGGCTACAAGGCATCAATAGCACTCGATATGGAGAAACAACAGTTTTATCTAAAACGTGTTTTGAGTATTTTTCACATTATTAAGTACCAAAACGCCCAAAAAAAGACGAGAGTTTTTAAGCTTCTTACCTACGAGAATGCTAAAATCCATGAATAGCGCTCTACTTTAAAGAAAAAAAAATCTGAAAAAAACGTGTATTTTATGCATTAATTATAGGTAACAATATGCCAAAATGCATACAAATTCCTCTATATGAGGAAACTAAACGACATAACCAAAGACGTGTCTTTTTAATGTTCCTTAGCGTGTTAAGCACCAAAACGCTAAATTCATGAATATTACCTTATTTAAAAAAAACAAAGAATCATTACGATAAACGTGTCTTTTGAGTGTTTTTTAACTTTTTACGTAGCAAAACGCTAAAACACATCCAAACACGATTCATAGCTTACCAAAAACAAGTATTTTGAGTGTATTTGAGCCAATTACGATGGAAAACGCCAAAATGCATGCAAAGCACCCTATGTGGGGAAACGAAAAGACATTACGAGAAATGTGTATTATGGGTGTTTTTGTGGTTCTTTAGGTAGCAAAACATGAAAACGCGTTACAAGCAGTCTATATGGAGAAACAGAACATTACCAAAAAACGTTTATTTTGAGTGTTTTTAGGTATCAAAACGCTAGAAAAAAACGAACATATAACAATATGTAGGGAGAAACAGAATACTATTACCAAAAACATGTATTATGAGTGCTTTCTCATTGTTAGGTACCAAAACGCCAAAATACATTGAAAGCATGCTCCATGAAAAAAAGCTAAACAACATTTCCAGAAACATGTCTTCTGAGTGTTTATGAGCTTGTTAGGCACCAAAACACTGAAAAGCATGACAAATTCCCAATATGGGAAAACAAAACAATATTACTGAAAACGTGTTTCCAAGTGTTTTTTTTTTCAGCTACTTACATACCAAAATTCTTAAAACGCATACAAAACACCTTTAATAAAGAAACATAATATTATAAAAAACAAGTATTATGAGTGATTTTGAGCCATTTACGAACAAAAACGCCGAAAAGCATGCAAAGAAGCCCATGTGGAGAAGCGAAAAGACATTGCGAGAAACATGTATTATTAGTGTTGTTTGGGCTTCTTAGGTATCAAAACGCATAAAAAGAATGAATAGCACTCTATAAGGAGAAACAGAACAGTATTACCAAAATGTGTATTTCCAAAGTATTTCATATGAGTAGGTACCAAAACGTCGAAGTCCACGCAAAACATCCTATATGGGGGAAATAAACGACATTTCCAGAAATATGTCTTTTGAGTGTTTACGAGCTTATTAGGCACCAAACCTCTTAAAAGCATGGAAAGACATTACGAAGAACGTGTATTGTGAGTGTTTTTAAGCTTCTTAGGTACCAAAACGCTAAAACGTATGGCTAACATTCTATATGAAGAAACAGAACAATATTACCAAAAACGTGTATTTTTAGTGTTTTTCACATTGATAGGTACCAAAATGTCAAAAATGCATGCATAGCACCCTATATGGGGAAAAGAAACGATTTTTTCAGAAACGTTTATGAGCGTGTTAAGTACCAAAACGTTAAAAAGCAAGGAAATCACCATATATGGTAAAATAAAACATTATCAAAAACATATCTTTTGAGTATTTTTAAGTAAGATGCTTACGAAAATGCTAAAACGCGTTAAAACATCCTGTATGGAGAAAACAATAATTTTACGTATATTTTAAGCGTTTTTGAGGAACAACGCTAAAGTGCGTGCAAATGACTCTATAAGGAAAAAAATAAAAAATACATTATGAAAAATGTGTATTATGATAATTTTTTTCAGCTTCTTAGATATCAAAACGCAAAAACGCATTAATATCACTCTATATGAAGAAACAAAAACAACATAATCATAAACGTGTATTTTGAATGGTTACCACACTGATAGGTACCAAAATGATAACATGCTTTATGACTAAGCAGAATAACATTATCAAAAACTTATATTCTGGGTGTTTTTGAGCGTGTTACGTTGAAAAAAGCCAAATTGCATGGAAAGTACCCTATATGTGGAAACAAAAAACATTAAGAAAAACGTGTATTATGAGCGTTTTATGGCTTCTTAGGTAACAAAATAATAAAACAAATTAATAGGATTCTATATGGATAAAATAACATTACCAAAATATTGTAATCTGATTTTTATTTTTTTCACTTTCTTGGGAATAAAAATTGCTAAATGCATGTAAAACACCCTATATGGTGAAAGGAAACGAGACTTCCAGAAACATGAATTTTGAGCGTTTATGAGCGTGTTAGACATCGAAACGATAAAAAGCATGATAGCACCCTGTATAGGAAAATAAAATTATATTACCAAAAACGTCTCTTTTTAGTGTTTTCAGCTACTTACGTACCAATACAATAAAACGCCTGCAAAAAAAATCTTTTACAAATAAACGATATACCTTTACCAGAAACGTGTATTTTGAGTTTTTTTAAGCTTGTTACGTAGAAAATAACAAAATCCATGTAAACTACACTATATGGGGAAAAGAAATTACATTACCAGGAATATGTATTATGAGAGTTTTTGGGTTTCGTAGGTACTAAAACGCTAAAAAAAAGCCTGAACAGCACTCTATATGGAAAAACAGAACAACACTACGAAAAAACATGTATTTTGAGTGTTTTTCAAAGTGTTATGTACCAAAATGCCAAAAATGGAAATCGAAACGACATCACCAGAAATGTGTCTTTTGGGTATTTTTGAGCGCTTTAAGCATACTAATAAACATCAAAATCACCCCATATGGGAATACAAAAAAATACCAAAAACATTTTTTTTTCAGTGTTTTTCAGCTTCTTGTCTAACAAAGCCTTGAAACTATGCAAAACACCCTTTATGGAGAAACATAATAACATTACAAAAAAAAAAAGTGTTTTGAGTGTTTTTGAGTTTGTTACGTACAAAAACGACAAATGTATGCAAATTACAGTATATAGGAAAACGAAAAGACATTACAAGAAACGTTTATTATGAGTATTTTTTTTTACTTTTTAGGTATCAATGTGCTAAAAGGGATGAATAGCACTCTATATGGAGAAACAGAACAGAAAAACGTGTATTTTAAGTATTTTCACATTGTTAGGTACCAAAATGTCAAAATGAATACATAGCACCATATACGGGGAGGGAAACGAGATTTCCAGAGATGTGTCTTTTGAGTGTTTATGAGCGCGCTAGGCATCAAAACGCTAAAAAGCATGGAAAGCACCATATATGGGAAAGCAAAACATTACTGAAAAAAAAAATTAAGTATTTTGAGGTACTTAACAAAATGATAACCGAATTCAAAACACCCTTTATAGAAAAACACGATAACTTTACAAAAAAAAAAAGTGTATTTTGAGTGTTTTTGACTATAATACACAGAAAAACTTCAAAATGCATGCAGAATACACTACATAGGAAAACGAAAAGACATTATGAGAAACTTGTATTATCAGAGATTTTGAGCTACTTAGGCGGCAAAATGATAAAATGCATGAATAGCACACTATATGGAGAAACAGAACAACATTACTTAAAACGTGTATTTTGAGTCTTTTCAAATTGCATAAAAAGCAAAAAATACACGCACAACACTTTATTTGAAGAAAAAAAAAAGATTTTCAGAAACGTGTCTTTCTGACTGTTTTTGAGCTACTTACGTATCAAAATTCTAAAAACATTCAAATTCTATTCTATGGTGAAACGAAACATTACTAGAAGCGTATCTGCAGAGTGTTTTCCTGCATGTTACTCACTAAAACGCTAAAAAAATAAAATAAAAGGGAATGAAAACACTATATATAAGAACAGAAAAAAAAAATTGGAAGTGTTTTAGCTTACGTACCAAAAACGCTAATCGGCAAAACACCCTTTATGAAGAAACATAATAACATTAACAAAAACAAGTATTTAGTGTGTTTTTAGCATCTTACGTAGAAAAACGATGAAATACAAACGAAAGGATATTACGAGAAGCGTCTATTTTGAATGTTTTGGAGCTTCTTAAGTATGAAATCGCTGAAAAGCATGAATAGCACTCTATATGGTTAAACAGAACAACATTACCAAAAACGTGCATTTTCAGTATATTTCTCATTGTTAAATATCAAAACGCCAAAATGCATGCAAAGCACCCTATATGGGGAAAGAAAACGAGTTATACAAAACATGCTTTTTTTTGTGTGTGTGTAAGAATCGTGACAAGCACCCTAAAAAAGAAAGGAAAACAACATTACAAAAAACTTATCTTTCATTGTTTTTCAGTTATTTATTTTACCAAAACGTTAAAACACGTGTAAAACACGCTTTATGGAGAAACACAATAACATTACTAAAAACAAGTATTTTGACTGTTTTTGAGCTTGTTACGTAGAAAAATCACAAAAAGCATGCAAAGTACTCTATATGAGGAAACAAAAAAACATATGAAAAACGTGTATATTATGAGAGTTTTTGAGCTTTTAGCTACCAAAATCCTAAAATGCACTTTATACGGAGAAAAATCACATTACCCAAAAAATTGTATTTTGAGTGCATTTTACATTTTTTGATATCAAAACGCCAAAAAAGGTACATAAAGCCCACTTGATGGGGGAAACCAAACGACATTACCAGAATCGTGTCTTTTGAGTATTTTCGTGCGTTTTACCAAAACCAAAACGCTAAAAAGCATGGATATAACTATATATTTGAAAACAAAACATTACAAAAAAACGTGTCTTTTGAGTATTTTGAACTTCTTATATACCAAAACGCTAAAACATATGCAAAACTCCCTTTATGGCTAAAAAGAATAAAGTTACCAAAAAGAAAGTGCTTGTTACATTGAAAAACGCCAAAATGCAAGCAAAGTACGCTATACGGGGAAACGAAAAGTCATTAACCGTTACGTGTATTTTTAATGTTTTTTTTTTCAGGTTCTTAGGTATCAAAACGCAAAAACGCGTTAATAGCACACTATATGGAGAAACAGAACAGCTTTACCAAAACGTTTATTTTTTTTTCTACATTCTTAGTTACCAAAACGCCAAAATGCAAATGGGAAAACTAAAAGACATTGCAAAAAACACATCTGAGTGTTTTTCTACATGTTTTTTACTAAAACGCTAAAAAGCATGAAAAACACCCTTTATGAGAACAGAAAACAAAGTTAGGAAAAACGTGTCTTCTAAGTGTTCCTAAGTTTCTTAGGTACCAAAACGCTAAAGCGCAGGCAAAACACCTTTCATGCAAAGTACCCTGTCATCATTTTCACTAGCCGGACCCGTCCAATGTCATCTCCTCACGTCTGCCCAGCTGTGTTCCTCTGGTCATTCGCTATCACTTCCTGGCAAACAATTAAGTATTAATCCGATCCAGATTATTCTTGCTTTCACTCTTCCTTCTTCTGTTATTAAGTGGTGCCTTTCTGTCTACTTATCTACCTGTCTGTCTTTCTAATTGTCTGTCTGTCTATCTGTCTGCCTATCCGTCTCCTGCCATCTGTATGTCTGTCTGTCTATCTATCAGTGTTTATATAATTCCCTTCTGTCCTTTATTATTATTGTTGTTGGCTGTTATTATTTTGTATTATTCTGTGTTATATCGTGTGCTGTGTATTATGTGTTTTTCTATTTCTGTGCCTTAATTATCTGTACATTCACGTGACTCATGCAAACTCGCTCACAGTCTGCACTCTTTCCATCATTACTTGCCACAATGTCCACTGAAACCACCGCTACTCCTCACATCACTTTCATACACGAATTTCATCACGTTCCTAATTTTCCTGGTACTGGCACAGAGACTGTTCATCAATTTATTAAAAAAAATTGAGGAGGAATGTACTCGATGTCCAGCCACATCTGATAAAGAGAAAATCTCCATCTTAAAATCACGCATCTGTCACGAGCCTTTGAGTTTCGCTGGCCTATTGATAAAGTAAGACAGATTTGCTTCACCACCATTTTTGAGGACTTCACCAATCACCTCAGAAATCATTTCCAAAGTCACTCATTCTCTTCTCATACTCTCTAAATCAATCTCACAGCAAGTACGCTCAACCACTAATCCTTATCAGGCAAAAAACATTGCTTCCTCTCTCAACTCAGAATTGATCACTCAGCTATAAGACTCAAATTGGTTTACAAATGAATCACTGTCATCAGATGGGTTGAAAAGGCTTATAGCTTATATCTTGTTCACCTCCTTTCTCGATGCTCCCAATTTCCAGGTCACAAGTGACATCGAATTTCACAAATCAGGCTACATCTACATCTGCAAATTCATTTCTGATAAGCGTCCCCTTCCCCCCTCTGAACTTGTTCAGGCTCTTGTTGCTTCCTCACCTGACCCTCTCCTCATCACCCACCCTTCAATTCTTCTTCTTCTCGTGAATGTTACATTAGACGTACATCCCCTTCATCTTGCTATCAGTACGCTCGATCGAAATCAAGGCCAAGAAATATCACTTGCAACCGTTGCAAGCTACCAGGTCATGTTCTTGCACAGTGTAGAGTTGTTCTCGATAGTTCAGGAAGACACTCCTTTTCTGCATGTAGAGTGCTATTCATGCGTTTTAGCGTTATAGTACCTAAAAAGCTGAAAAAAAAACTTATAATACACATTTCTCGTAATTTTCTTTTTCTTTTTTTTTTTTTTATGTAGGAAGGACACTAGCCAAGGGCAACAAAAATCTAATAAAAACAACGCCCACTGAAATGCCAGTCCCATAAAAGGGCCAAAGCAATGGTAAAAAATTGATGAATAAGTGTCTTGAAACCTCCCTCTTGAAGGAATTCAAGTCATAGGAAGGTGGAAATACAAAAGAAGGCAGGGAGTTCCAGAGTTTACCAGAGAAAGGGATGAATGATTGAGAATACTGGTTAACTCTTGCGTTAGAGAGGTGGACAGAATAGGGGTGAGAGAAAGAAGAAGGTCTTGTGCAGCGAGGCCGCGGAAGGAGGGGAGGCATGCAGTTAGCAAGATCAGAAGAGCAGTTAGCATGAAAATAGCGGTAGAAGACAGCTAGATATGCAACATTGCGGCGGTGAGAGAGAGGCTGAAGACCGTCAGTTAGAGGAGAGGAGTTGATGAGACGAAAAGCTTTTGATTCCACCCTGTCTAGAAGAGCAGTATGAGTGGAACCCCCCCAGACATGTGAAGCATACTCCATACATGGACGGATAAGGCCCTTGTACAGAGTTAGCAGCTGGGGGGGTGAGAAAAACTGGCCTAACACCTAACTTCATAGAAGCTGTTTTAGCTAGAGATGAGATGTGAAGTTTCCAGTTCAGATTATAAGTAAAGGACAGACCGAGGATGTTCAGTGTAGAAGAGGGGGACAGCTGAGTGTCATTGAAGAAGAGGGGATAGTTGTCTGGAAGGTTGTGTCGAGTTGATAGATGGAGGAATTGAGTTTTTGAGGCATTGAACAATACCAAGTTTGCTCTGCCCCAATCAGAAATTTTAGAAAGATCAGAAGTCAGGCGTTCTGTGGCTTCCCTGCGTGATATGTTTACCTCCTGAAGGGTTGGACGTCTATGAAAAGACGTGGAAAAGTGCAGGGTGGTATCATCAGCGTAGGAGTGGATAGGACAAGAAGTTTGGTTTAGAAGATCATTAATGAATAATAAGAAGAGAGTGGGTGACAGGACAGATCCACTGTTAATAGATTTAGGAGAAGAACAGTTACCGTCTACCACAGCAGGAATAGAACGGTCAGAAAGGAAACTTGAGATGAAGTTACAGAGAGAAGGATAGAAACAGTAGGAGGGTAGTTTGGAAATCAAAGCTTTGTGCCAGACTCTATCAAAAGCTTTTGATATATGTTTACCCATACTTTCCATATATTTTGGCATTTTTGTATGTAATAAGTTTTGAAACACTCAAAATACTTGTTTTTGATAATGTTGTTCTCCATAAACGGTGCTTTCCATGAGTTTTAACGTTTTGGAACGTAAATAGCCCAAAAACACTCAAGGGAAACGTTTTTGATAATGTTGCTTTCTTTCCTCATATAAAGTGCTATTAGTGCTTTATATATCGATCTGACGTCTCACACGCTCATAAAAACTCCAAAGACACGTTTCTTCAAATGTATTTTCTTTTACCAGTATAATATTCTTGTAATGAATTTTCGGTGTTTTAGTTCATAACAACGTGATTTTTTTCTTTAATATAGAGGCTATCCATGCATTTTCGAGATTTAATACTTAAGAAACTCAAAAACACTCATAATAAATGTTTTTCGTAATGTCTTGTCATTTCATTATTTAGCGTACTTTATATGCATTTTGACGTCTTTCTACGTAAAAAGCTAAAAAAAAAACACTCAAAATACTTCTTTTAGGTAATATTATTGTTTTTTTTTCAATAAAGTTTTTTTTTGCATGCTTTTAGCCATTAGTATGTTAGTAGTTTTTGGGTGTATTTTCTTTATTTTTTTTTATTTCTATTTAAAGTGCTTTCTATGAGTTTTAGCAATTAAATGGCTAACACGCTCATAAACACTCGAAAGACACGATTCTGGAAATTTCGTTTTCTTTCCCCGTAGAGGGAACTTTGTATGCATTTTGACGTTATGGCACCTAACAATGTGAAATATAATGTCAAAATAAACCAGTTTTGTAATGTTGTGTTTCTTCTTCATATAGAATGCTATTCATGCGTTTTATTTCAAAAAGAAGCTGAAAAGCACCTATAATATACGTTTCTCGTACTTTATTTTCCTTTCACAATATAGGGTACTTTCCTTGGATTTTGGCGTTTTTATACGTAACAAGCTCAAAAACGCAGAAATACTTTTTTTTCATGTTATTTTGTTTCTCCGAAAAGGGTGTTTTATACGTTTTATCGTTTAGGTACGTGATATGTTCAAACACACTCAAAAGACACGTTTTTCGGAATGATGTTTTGTATTACCATATATGGTGATTTCCATCCTTTTTAGCGTTTTGGTGCCTGCCACGCTCAAAATCATTGAACGAACACTTTTCTGGTAATGTCGTTTCGTTTCCTCATATACTGGCTTTATATGAATTTTGTCGCCTTGGTACTTAATAATATATATATACATATATATATATATATATATATATATATATATATATATATATATATATATATATATATATATATATATATATATATATATATATATATATATATATATATATATATATATATATATATATATATATATATATATATATATATATATATATATATATATATATATATATATATATATATATATATATATATATATATATATATATATATATATATATATATATATATATATATATATATATATATATATATATATATATATATATATATATATATATATATATATATATATATATATATATATATATATATATATACATACATTGTGTATTGTGAGTGCTTTCGAGCTTCTTATCTACTAAAACGCTAAAACGCATGAATAGCACTCTATATGGAGAAAAGAACAACATTACCACAAACATGTATTTTTAGTGTTTTCACATTGTTAAGTACCAAAACGGCAAAATGCATAAAAATCCTTATTATGTAGGGAAACGAAAGGACATTACCAAGAACGTGTCTTTTCAGTGTTTTTGAACGTTAGGCACCAAAACGCTAAAAAGCATAAAAGGAAAAGCATAAAGGAATACAAAACAATATTATGAGAAAAAAAAAAACGTGTTTTTTTTGACTGCTTTTGAGCTTCTAACGTACCAAAACGCTAAAACGAAAGCAAAACACCCGTAATGGAAAAATAGATTAACATTACAATAAACAATTATTTTGAATGAAAAACGCCAAAATACATGCAAGGTAACTTATACTGGGAAACGAAAAAACATTACGAGAAACCTTTATTATGAGCGTGTTTGAGCTTCTTAAGTACCAAAATGCGAAAAGGTGTTAATACCACCCTATATAGAGAAACTGAAAAACATTACCAAATCTCCAAAATGCACGAAACGCCCTTTATATGGAGGAAACGACACAAGATTTCAAGAAACGTATCTTTTGATTGATTTTTCTGCAGATTAGGCAGCAAAACGGAAAAAAAAAAAAAAAAAAAAAAAAACATGGAAAGCACCGTATATGGGGGCACAAAACAGCTTTACAAAAAACGTGTCTTTTAAGTGTTTTGAGCTACTTACGTATCAAAAAAAAAAAAAAAAAAAACACGCAAAACACCCTTTATAGAGAAACAAAATGTTACCAAGAAAAGTATTTTTCTTTTTAATTATTACGTATTAAAACGTAAAACATGCAAAGTACCGTATATAGAGACACAAAATACATTACGAGAAACGTGTATTATGAGTGTTTTTGAGCTTCTTTCGTAACAAAACCAGAAAACGCATGAATAGGAATCTATATGAAGAAACAGAATATTATAAAAAACGTGTATTTTGAGTTCTTTTCGCACTGATAAGTACCAAAACGTCCAAATGTATGCAAATCCCCAATATGGGGTAAGAATACGAGATTTCTAAAAAAAATGTGTCTGGGAAGAGAATAATTTCCAAAAAGGTCTCTTTTGAGTGTTTATAAAAGTTTTAGTCACCAAAACCATGAAAAGCATGAAGAATAGTCTAAATGGGAAAACAAAACAACATTATCAGAAAACGTTTTTTTTTTTTACGTTCAAAAACACTCATTATGGAGAACCAGAAGCATTATTAGTGTTTTTGAGCTTGTTACGTAGAAAAACGCCAAAAATGCATGGAAAGGTCACTATATGGGCAATCGAAAAAAAATGTTGCCAGAAACGTGTCATTTGAGCGTTTTTGAGCGTGTTTAGCACCAAATCACTTAAAAACTTGGAATTCACCCTCTATAGGAATACAAAACAACACAACGAAAAAACGCGTCTTTTGAACTACTTTTGAACTACTTACGTAGTAAAACGCGAAAAGGCATGCGAAAAAAAGACTTTATGAATAAACACAATAACATTACCAAAAACAATTATTTTGCATGCATGCAGAGTTTGTTCATATAGAGTGCTATTCATGCGTTTTAATATTTTCGCACCTAGGAAGTTCAGAAACATTCATAATACACGTTTCTCGTAATGCTTTTTCGTTTCCACATTTAAGGTACTTTGTATGCATTTTGGCGTTTTTTTTTTACGTATAAACGTCAAAAACACTCAAATTACTTTCTTTGGAAGTTATTTTGTTCTCCATAAAGCGTGTTTTTCATACGTTTTATTTTATTTTATTTTTTTTTTTTTATACGCAAGTACCTGAAAACACTTAAAAGAGACATTTTTGTTTTGTTTTCCCATATATATATATATATATATATATATATATATATATATATATATATATATATATATATATATATATATATATATATATATATATATATATATATATATATATATATATATATATATATATATTTTTTTTTACCGTTTTTGTGCCTATCACGCTGAGAAACAATCGAAAGACACGTTTCTGGAAATCTCATTTTTTTCCCCCATATAACGTGCTATGTGTGCATTTTAATGTTTTCATACTTAACAATATGAAATACACTCAAAAAAAAAAAAAAAATCGTAATATTGTTCTGTCTCTCCTTATAGAGTGACATTCATCCGTTTTCGAGTTTTTTTTTACTTAGAAAGCTCTAAAACAGTCATAATACACGTTAGTCAAAATGAGTTTTCGTTATACTTCTTTTTTGGTAATATTATTGTATTTCTCCATAAAACGTGTTTTGCATGCGTTTTATTGCTTTGGTAAGTAGCGCAAAAACACTCAAATAAAACGTTTTTGGTAATGTTTTATTTTCCCATATAAGGAGATTTATATGATATTTAGTGTTTTGTTGCCTAACACGGTCGTAAACACACACACACACACACACACACACACACACACACACACACACACACACACACACACACAAAATGCTTTACTGTAAATGTCGTTTTCTCTCCCAATATAGGGTGCTTTGCAAACATTTTGGCGTTATGGCACATAAAAATGTGAAATACACTCAATATACAAATTTCTTGTTATGTTGTTGTTTCTCCATATATTTATCTATTAAGTATTTTCGTACGTAAAGAGCTTGAAAACACTCATAATACACGTTTTTCGTAGTGTCTTTTCGTTTCCTTATATATATATTTTGGCGTTTTTTTTTTTTTTTTCATGTATCAAGGTCAAAACACTGAAAATACTTTTTTTGATAGTTACTGCCTTTTCCATAAAGAGAGTTTTCAATACATTTTAGCGTTTTGTTACGTAACTAGCTCAAAACACTGAAAATAAACGTTTTTAGTAATGTTGTTCTTTTCCTACATATAGAGTGCTACTCAAGCGTTTTTCAGTTTTGGTACCTAAGGCGTTCAAAAACACATAACACACATTTCTCTTAATGTCTTTTAGTTTCCCCATATAGGATACTTTGCCCCCATTTTGATGTTTTTCTAGGTAAAAAGCTCAAAACACTCAAAATGTTTGTTTTTGGTAATGTTATCCTATGTCCCTATAAAGGGTGTTTTGCATTCGTTTTACTGTTTTGGTAGGTAAGAATTTCAAAAATAATCAAAGGACACGTTTTTTATTATGTTGTTTTATGTTCCCATATACGGTGATTTTCATGCTTTTTAGCGTTTTAGTGCCTAGAACGCTCATAAACACTGAAAAGATACGTTTCTGGAAATTTTGTTTCCTTTCCCTATATATAATGCTTTGCCTGCATATTCACGTTTTGGTACATTGTAATGTGTAATACACTAAAAATATACGTTTATGGAAATGTTGTTCTGTTTCTCCATACAGAGCGGTATTCATGCGTTTTTAGCGTTTTGGTACCTAAGAAGCTGAAAAGCACAACTAATATACGTTTCTCGTAAATTCTTTTCGTTTCCCGATATTCAGTACTTTACCTACATTTTGGTGCTTATCTACGTAACAAGCTCAAAACACTAAAAATACTTGCTTTTAAAAATGTTATTCTATTTCTCCATAAACTGGGTTTCCATGCTTTTTGTTTTGATACGTAAGTAGCTGAAAAAAAAGCATTGAAGAGACGTTTTTTTTGGTAATGTTTTATTTTTCTATATAGGTTGCTTTAAAAGCTTTTTAGCGTTTTGACACGTAACAATGTGAAATACACTTAAAAAAGAAGTTTTTTTTTGTAATGGTTTTCCGTTTCTTCATATAAAGTGGTATTCATGGGCTTTCGCGTTTTAGTATCTAAAAAGTAAAAAAAAAAAAAAAAACACGGAAAATACACGTTCCTAATATCTTTTCGTTTCCCCGTATAGGGTACTTTCAATGCATTTTGGCGTTTTTCTGCGCAACAACCCGAAAACATTTTATTCAGTTTCTCCATTAAGAGTGTTTTGCATGCGTTTTAGCGTATTGATACGTAATAAGTTCGAAAAAAAAGATATGTTTTCATTAGGTTGTTTTGATTTCCATGCCTTTTTGCGTTTTGGTCCCTGACACACTCAAAAACAATCAAAAGACACGTTCCTTGTACGTAATGTCATTTCATTTCCCAATATAAAGAGCTTTGCATGCATTTCAGCGTTTTGGTACCTTAATTGAAAAACACTCAAATTACACGTTTCTGGTAATGTTGTTCTGTTTTTCGATAAAAAGTTTTATTCGTGCGTTTTAGCATTTGATACCTAGAACAAAAACACTCATAATAAACATTTCTCGCAATATCATTTTTTTTTTACCCCATATGGAGTAATTTGTCTACATTTTGGCGTTTTTCTACATAAACTAAAACACTCAAAATACTTGTTTAAAGCAATGTTTTTTTTTTTTTTTTTTTTCAAAAAAGAGTGTTTTGAGTGCGTTTTAGCGATTTGGTTCGTAAGTAGCTCAAGAACAACAAAAACATAGGTTTTTGGTAATACTGATTTTTATTTTTTCTCTATAAGGAGTGCTTTCCATACTTTTTTTTTTTTTAGTTTTGGTGTATAGCACGCTAATAAACACTCAAAAGACACTTTTTTGGGGGAAATCTTGATTCTCTTCCGCATAGAGGTTGCTTTGCATATTTTTTGGCGTTTTGATATTTAACAATGTGAAATACACGCAAAATACACGTTTTATGTAATGTTATTCTGTTTCTCCATATAGAGTGCTATTCATGCGTTTTCGGGTTTTATTACCTAAGTATCTCAAAAAACACTCACTACACACGTTACTCATAATGTTTTTCGTCTCGCCATATAGGGTATTTTGCATGCGTTTTGGGGTTTTCTACGTAAAAAGCTGAAAACACTAGAAATACTCGTTTTTGATAATGATATTCTGCTTTTCCATAAAGGATGTTTAGCCATTATTTGACTAATTTGACATGTAGTTTGCTAAAAAAAAAAAAAATGAAAAAAACTTTATAATGTTTTGTTTTCCCATACAGGATGATTTCCATGCTTTTTAGCTTTTTTTATGCCGAGTATGCTAAGAAATACTCGAAATACACGTTTCTGGAAATCTCGTTTGCGTGCATTTTGGCGTTTTAGTATCTAAGAATGTGAAATACACTCAAAATACACGATTTTGGTAATATTATTGTATTTCTCCATATAGAGTGGTAGTGATACGTTTTTTAAATTTGGTACCTAGGAAGCTCGAAAACAATAAAAATACATGTTACTTAAAATGTAAATTCGTTTCCCCAAATAAGGTATATTTTATGCATTTTGACGTTTTTGTACATAACATGCTCAAAAACACTCAAAATAATTGTTTTTTGGAAAACACCCATTAAGGGTGTTTTCCATGCGTTTTAGCGTTATAGTAGGAAAGTGGCAAAAAAAAAAAAAAAAAAAAAAACGCAAATGACACGTTTTTGGTAATGTTTTCTTTTCCCATATTGGGTGCTTTCCATGGTTTTATCCGTTTTGGTGCATAATACGCTCATAAACATAAAAAAAAAAATCTTAAAATGTTTTCTTTCCCAATATAGGGTGTTTTGCATGCCATTTGGCGTTATGGCACTTAACAATGTAAAATACACTCAAAATACACGTTTCTAGTAATGTTGTTCTGTTTCTCCATATAGAATGCTATTCATTCATTTAAGTATTTTGGTACCTAAGATGCTTAAAAACGCTCATAATACACATTGCGGGTAAAGACTTTTCATTTCCCCGTATTGGGTCATTTGCATGCATTTTGGCGCTTTTTTTTTTTTTTATCAAGATCAAAAACACTCAAAATACTTTTTTTGTGGTGGTTATTCATTTTTCCATAATGACAGTTTTGCATACGTTTTAGTGTTTCGTTACGCAAGTAGCTTAAAAACTGAAGCGAGACTTTTTTGTTAGTTGTTTTATTTTCCAATATAGGGAGCTATCCATGCTTTTTAGAGTTTTGGTGCCTAGCACACTCATAAACAATCAAAAGACACGATTCAGGAAATTGCATTTTCATTCCTCATACATGTATATAGTCCTCTACATGTATATTTGACGTTTTGGTGCCTAATAATGTGAAATACACCATAAATATACGTTTCCGGTAATATTTTATTTCTCCATATGGAGCGCTATTCATTTGTTTTCACCTTTTGGTATTTAAAAACTTAAAAACACCAATAATACACGTTCCTCGTAATGTCCTTTCGTTTCCTTATATACTTTACTTTTCATGAATTTTGACGTTTGTTTACGTAAAACACACAAAATATTTGCTTTTTAGCAATGTTGTTTTGTTTCTCCATAAAGTGTGTCTTGCATGCGTTTTTGCTTTTTGGCACGTAAGAAGCGTAAAAACACTAAAAGAGACGTTTCTTTTTTTTCACATATAGTGTGGTTTTCATGCTTTTTATCGTTTTGATGCATAACAGTGAAAAGTCACGTTTCCTGCAATCTCGTTTCCTTTCCCCGTATAGGCTGCATTTCTTGCATTTTGAATTTTTGGTACCTGAAAATGTGAAAAAAGAATTAAAATACTTATTTTGCTAATGTTCTATTTCTCCATATAGAGTGATATTCATGCCTTTTAGGGTTTTGGTATCTAAGAAGCTCGAAAACACTCATAATTCACATTTCTTGTTATGTCTTTTCCTTTCCGTTAATAGGATACTTTGAATTCATTTTTGCCTTTTTCTACGTAACAAGTTCAAAACTCACAATATTTGTTTTTGGAAATGTTATTCTGTTTAAAAAAAAAAGTTTTGCCTATTTTCTAGAGTTTTAGTACATAAGAAACTGAAAAAGCCTCAAAAGGAACATTTCTTATAATGTTTTCTATTCCCATTTAGGGTGATTTCATTTTTTTTTCTTTTGGCGTTTAGGTGTCTAACACACTCAAACACAATTAAAAGACACGTTTCTGGAAATCTCGTATCCTTTAACCATATAGAGTCAGTGTTATTCACTAATTTTTGCAAGAGAGCCACTTCGGTTAAACACATTGAGAGAGCCGCAGCTACTGCAAGTTAGCGTAACTCAACTAAATTAAGTAGTACTGAGCTGCTAGTGCAATATAGCAAATGAAAAAAAATTAGACATGGTAATATTAGCCTGCATATCTTGTTATTAATAGCAAAATAAAGACCAAACTTATTTAATGCTGTCCAACTATCAAGGCAGTGAGTTGCTCAATTTTATTTTTTCTCAGGCTACTCCCAGGCGGGTACGTCTTATTGAAGTTTGGATGTGTTGTTTTGAGATGACGTTCTAAATTTCCGCGTTTGAAACCAGAGCACACCTTTTGACAAATTAAACATTATGAATTTGTATCATGAAGCACGAAGGCAAATTCTTCCGTCCATTTTTCTTTAAATTTTCCTTTTTTCTTCAAATTTCATCTTGTATCGCTCGTACCTTTCTCTTTTTGGTTATCTGTCCCTCACAGTCTCCTTGTTGACCACTCGTTTCCCCTCCATCCCCCTTTTCTACTGGTCGGGTCTGGGATGGCTGTTCATCACTATTGCGTTTTTGTTTAACCACAAATCGATCCATCATAACGGACACTACTTGACTGCACTTTGGTTTCAAGTAAAACTAGCCCATCGCAGCTAGCTTCCACAAGCAGCAACAGTTAAATCGTTACTTTCATATATGTTGCCGCAGTCTCAAATATCTGTTGCCTATTTTCAAACACAAATCTACAAGAATAACAAAATACGTCCAGTCTCCAGCGAGATCACCGACGCTTAGAGCTAGACGTGTCCCTGATCAGTTTCCCGTAGTGGACAGTGGACACGTATGATTTCTATACGACTAGGGTAGGGATGTTAGAATGTTATCTCTTACTGTGACTTCGTCTTCCATCTCACCTCATGAAAATATGTATCTTACTTGAAAAATTATTTTTCTATATATATATATATTTTTTTTTATTAATTAATTTATATATTTTTCGAGAGCCGTGAACTGAGTCATCACTAGCCGTCAGCGGCTCGCGAGCCGCGCAATGAATACCACTGGTATAGAGTATTTTGCATGCATTTTACTGGTTTGGAACCAAATAATGTGAAATACACTCAAAATAAACGTTTTATGTTAAATAAACGGTTATGTTCTCTTTCTCCCTAGAGTATTAATGTTTTCTTTATCTTTTTGGTACCTAAAGAGGTAAAAAGCACACATAATACACGTTTCTCGTAATGTTTTTTTGCTTCCCCATATAAAGTACTTTGCCTGTATTTTGGTGTTTTCTACGTAAAAAGCTCAAAAACCCTTCAAATACTCTTTTTTTGGTAATGTTATTCTGTTTCTCGGTTAAGAGTGTTTTGCTTGCTTTTTTTGCGTTTTGGTAAATAATAAGTAAAAAAAGAACATTCAAAAGAGACGTTTTTCGTATTTTCTTTTTTCTCATATAGGGTGCTTTCCATGCTTTTTATGTCTAGCACCTTTGTAAACATTCAACGTGTCTGCGGAATAGAAAAAAAAAAAAAATTACCAGAAACGTGTGTTTTGAGTGTTTTTAAGTGTGTTATGCACCAAATCGTTAAAAAGCTTGGAATTCACCCTCTATAGGAATACAAAACAACAACGAAAAACGTGTCTTTTGAACTACTTTTGAACTACTTACGTACCAAAACTCGAAAACGCAAAAAAAAAAAAATAAATAAATAAATAAATAAATAAATAAGTAAAAAATAAAAATGACCAAAATAAATAAATAAAAATAAATAAATAAATAAAATAAATAAATAAAATAAATTAATAAATATAAAAAAATGAATAAAAATTATGAAGAAACACAATAACATTACCAAAAACAATTATATTGAGTGTTTTCGATCTTGTTACGTACAAAAACGCCAAAATACATGGAAATGACCCTATATTAGGAGACGAAAGGTGATTACCAGAGAAGTGTATTATGAATGTTTTTGAGCCTTTTAAGAAGCAAAAACGTTAAAACACATGAATAGAACTCTATACGGTAAAAAAAAAAAAAACTAACATTATAAAAAAAAAAAAACGTGCTTTTATATTTCATATAGTTGAGAACAGAAATGCCACAATGCATGCAAAGCGCCCTATATGAGAGAGAGAGAAAAACATGATTTCCGGAAAAGTGTCTTTTGAGTGTTAATGAGCATGCTATGTACCAAAACGCTGAAAAAAAAAAAATGAAAGGACCCTATAAAAAACGTTTTTTTTTTTTTCAGCAATTTACGTACGAAAACACAAAAACGTATGCAAAACACACTTTATGGAGAAAATGAATGACATTACTATTAACAAGTATTTTGAATGTTTTTGAGCTTGTCACGTAGAAAACGCCAAAATGCATGTAAAGTACCCTATATAGGGAAACAAAAAGATATTACAAGAAACGTGAATTATTATTGTTTTTGAGCTTCTTTTATATCAAAATGCTAAAAGGCATGAATAGCACTCTAAACTCATAAACAGAACAATATTAACAAAATGAGTATTTTGAGTGTAGTTCACAATGTTAGGTACCAAAACGTCAAAATGCATTCAAAGCACTCTTATATATTTCCAGTAACGTGACTTTTGAGTGTTTATAAATGTGCTAGTCACCAAAAAAAAAAAAAAAAAAAAAAAAAAAAAGAAAAAAAAAAAAAAAAAAATATATATATATATATATATATATATATATATATATATATATATATATATATATATATATATATATATATATATATAGGGAAAACACAATATTATTTAAAACGTCTCTTTTAAGTTTTCCTTGAGCACTTTACGTACCTAAACGCTAAAACCCATGCAAAACAGTTGATGGAGTAAAATAATATTACCATCAATAAGTATTTTGAGTGTTTTTTTTTAGTTTGTTACATAAAAATGCCGAAATGCATATATATATATATATATATATATATATATATATATATATATATATATATATATATATATATATATATATATATATATATATATATATATATATATAAGAAAAGGCATTACAAGAAACTTTTATTATCAGTGTTTTTGAGTCTCTTACGTACTAAAACGCTAAAACCATTAAATAGCAGTCTATATGGAGAAACTTAAAGTGTTTTTGAGCTTGTTACGTAGATAAACGCCAAAATTCATTTAAGTACCCATATGGTGAAACGAAAAGACATTATAAAAACGTGTATTATGAGTATTTTTGAGCTTCCTAGGTACAAAAACGTGAAAACACTTTAAAACCACTGTATATGAAGAAGTAGAACAATATTACCAAATACTTGGAGTGTTTTCCTCATTTTTAGGTACGAGAACTCTAAAAATGCTTGAATAATGGAAAGGAAACGACATTACCAGATACGTGTCTTTTAAGTGTTTTTGAGCCTTTTTATTGTTAGGCTCCAAATTACTAAAAAGAATGGAATTCACTCTATATTGGAATACAAAACATCACTTAATTGATTTCGTACCAAAATGTGAAAACGCATGGAAAACACCCTTTATGGAAAAACAAAATAACATTAACAAAAATAAATATTTTGAAGGTTTGAGGATTTGAGAAAAAAGCAAAATGCATCCAAAGTAAACTACATTGAAAAAACAAAAGGAGATTACCAGAGAAGTGTATTAAGAGTGTTTCTTAGTTTTTTTTTCACCCATATAGTGCCCTTTCGATACTTTTTTTTTGGTGTTTTGGTGCTTACCACGCTCATAGACAATGAAAAAAACATGATTTTTGTAAATTTCTCTTCCGTATCCCATATAGGGTGATTTGCATGCTTTTTGGCGTTTTAGTACCTAACAATGTAAAACACACTCAAATACACGTTTTTGTTAATGTTGTATTTCTCCTTATATAGTGTTATTCATTCGTTTTATTGTTTTGATATCTAAGAGGTTGGAAAAAAATATAATACGTTTTTTTTTTTTTCTAAATAGGGTACTTTTCATGCATTTTGGCGTTTTCCTACTTAACAAGTTCAGAAACTCTAAAAATACATGTTTTCCGTAGTCATTGTTCATTTTTTCAGTAAAGTGGTTTCTTTTTTCTTTTTTCTTTTTTTTCACGTGCTTTTAAGCGATTTGGTTTCTAACACGCTGATAAACACTCAGAAGACTCATTTCGGGAAATGTTTTTCATTCCCAATATAGGGTGTTTTCCATGCATTCTGGCGTTATGGCACGTAATAATGTGAAATACTCAAAAAAACATGTTTTGGTAACGTTCTTCTGTTTTTTTTTTTTTTTCACATAGAGTTTTATTCTTTCGTTTTAATATTTTGGTACCTAAGAACCTGAAAAAAAAAAACAATACACGTTTTTCGTTTTTTCCATACATTGTACTTTCTATGCATTTTGAAGTTTTTGTACGTATGGAGATCAAAAACTCTCATTTTTTTGTTAGTTATTCTGTTTTCTATGGAAAAAGTTTTGCATGTGTTTTAACGTTTTATTACATAAGTAGCTCAAAACACTCAAAGGACGTGTTTTTCGTAATTTTGCAGCTAAGAATGTGAAACATACTGAAATAACTCGTTTTTGATAATGTTATTCTATTTCTCCATATGGAATCCTTTTCAAGAGTTTTATGGTATTGTTGCGGGAGAATTTCAAAAACAATTATAGTACACGTTTCTTGTAATGTGTTTTTGTTACCCAACTGGGGACTTTGCATGCATTTTGTCGTTTTTTAATAACAAACTCAAAAACACTGAAAATACTTGTTTCTCGTAATGTTATTCCATTTCTTCATAAAAGATGTTTTTGCATACAGTTTAATGTTTTGGTGCGAAGAAAGCATAGAAAAACTAAAAAAAAATAAATAAAAAAAAACATTTTTGGTAATATTTTCAACTTTCATATATGGCGCTTTCCAAGCTTATAAGCGTTTTGGTACCTAACATTCACAAAAACACGCTAAAGATACATTTCTTGAAATGTTTTAATTTTACATATAACCGGCTTTTCCTATACATTTGGTCGCTTTGGTATCTAACAATTTGAGACACTCAAATTATGTTTTTTTTTTTTTTTTTTTAGCAATAATGTTCTGTGTCTAAATATAGAATGGTATCAACGCGTTTTTGCGTTTTGGTACCTAAGATGCTCAAGAACACATTAATCGTGGTTTTTTTTTCCCCCTCCATATAAAGTATATTGTATTTGCGGCAATTTTCTACGTAAAATGCTGAAAAAACACTTGTTTTTGGTAATATTTCTTTATAAAGTGTATTTTCCATGCGTTTTGTCGATTTGGTGAGTAAGAAGTTCCAAAATCTCAAAAGATATGGTTTGAATTCGCATAGAGAGTGACTTCCATTCTTTTTTAGCGTGTTGGTGTCTAACACGCTCAAAAACACTCGAGAGACATGTTTCTGGTAATGTTGATTCGTTTCCAATATTGGAGGCTTTGGATGCATTTTGGCTTTTTGGTACTAATAATGTGTAAACTCTCAAAATGCACGTTTTTGTTGATTTTATTATATTTCTCCATATGCAGTGATATTTATGCATTTTAGCGTTTTGATACCTAAGAAGCTCTAAAATTCTAATAATACACGTTTTTCGTAGTGTCTTTTCGCTAATATACACACAAAAGACATGTTTCTGGAAATCTCGTTTCCTAACTGTGAAATACAATCGAAATGCACGCTTTGGATCAAGATAATATGTTTCTCCATATAAAGTCGTATTGTTCCTTTCTCTCTCTCTCTCTCTCTCTCTCTCTCTCTCTCTCTCTCTCTCTCTCTCTCTCTCTCTCTCTCTCTCTCTCTCTCTCTCTCTCTCTCTGTGTGTGTGTGTGTGTGTGTGTGTGTGTGTGTGTGTGTGTGTGTGTGTGTGTGTGTGTGTGTGTGTGTGTGAGTGTGTGTGTGTGTGTGTGTGTGTGTGTGTGTGTGTGTGTGTGTAATTCACATTACTATGTATCAAATACAAAAATGCTTGTAAATTCTCCTACATGGGGAAACAAAAGACATTACCAGAAAAGTATCTTTTTATTTTTGTTTAAGAGCGAGCTAGGTAACAAAACGATAAAAATCATGGAGAGGACACTCTTTTGGGAGAATAAAACAGTATTACCATAAGCGTTTTTTTTTTTAAAGCAGGCAAAAAAAAAAAAAAAAATAGAGAGAAACAGTATAACATCAAAAACGTGTATTTTTTTTTCTTTTTGAGCTAGTTACGTAGTACAAAAACACCAAAATGAAAGAAAAGTACCACATATGGGGAAACGAAAAGACATCACGAGAAACAAGTATTATGAGAGTTTTTGAGCTTCTTACGTGGCTAAAAGCTGAAATGTATTAATAACACTTCATATCGAGAAACAAAACAACATATATTTTGAGTATTTTTCACATTATTACGTATCAAAACACCAAAACGAATGCAAACCTCCCTAAATGGGTAAAAGAAATGATATTACCAGAAACGTGTATTTGGGTGTTTTACTGCATGGTATCGCCACATGTGGGAATACAAAATAACATTACGAAAAAAATTGTCTTTTGAGTGTTTTTCAACATAATACTAAAAATACTAAAACTGATGCAATACACCCTTTATGAAGAAAATACAATTCAATTACCAGAAATAAGCATATTTAGTATATTTGAGCATTGTACGTACAAAATCAGCCAAAATGTATATAAAGTACTCTGAATGGTGAAACGAGAAAACATTACAAGAAACATGTATTATGTGTGTTTTTGAGCTTCTTAGGAACCGAAACGCTAAAACGTATGAATAACACTCTATATGGACAAAAATAACATTACAAAACAACGTGTATATTAAGATTTTTTCAGATTGTTATGTGATATTACGCGAAAATGCATGGAAAGTAACCTATATGGGGAAAAAATGCTTTTCCAGAAATGTTTCTTTTTTTAGTGCTTATGAAAGCGTTAAGTACCAGTAACGCTAAAAAGCACCCAGTATGGGAAAAGAAAACAATATTAACAAAAACTTGTCTTTTAAGTATTTTCCAGCTTCTTAGCAAATCGTTAAAACTCATACAAAACATTATTTATGTAAATAACAAAAACAAAACAACACTACACAAAATAAGCATTTTGAAAGTTTTTAAGCTTATCGGGTACTAAAACTCAAAATACACCCTATATGGGGTAAGGAAACGAGGTTTCCAAAAAAAGAATTTTCTTGAATGTTCATGAGCGTCTAAGGACCAAAATGTTAAAAAGTATGGAGAGCACCTTGCATAATAAAACAAAATCTTTTCAAAATTGTTTTTTTTTTTTAGTGCTTTTGAGTTACTTTCGTACAAAAACGGAAAAAAAAAACCACTTGCAAAATACCCTTAAAGAAAAAAACATAATAAAGTAATCAAAAACAAGGTTTCGAGGGTTTTTGAATTTGATACGTATAAAAAAAAAAAAGACAAAATGCATGGAAATTACTATGTGAAAATGAAAAGACATTAGTTGAAACATTTATTATAAGTCTTTTTGAACCTTTTAGATACTGAAACGATAAAACGTATGAATAGCAATCTATATGGAGAAACAGAATAACATTAACAAAAACTTTTTTGATCTTAGGTACTAAAACGCTAGAACGCATGAATAACAAAACATTGCTAAAAAAGCATGAACTTTGAGTGTACTTCACATTGTCAAGGAACAAAACGCTAAAATGCATGCAAAGCACCGTATATGAGGAAAGGAAACGAAATTTCCAGAAACGTGTATTTTAAGTTTTTATAAGAGTGCTAGGCATCTAAACGAAAAAAAAAAAAAAACATGGGAAACACTCTGCATGAGAAAACAAAACAATATTCTAACAATATATTGTAACCTAATTATGTAACAAAACGGTGAAAAGAATGCAAGTTTTTTTTTTATAGAGAAACATTATAACCTTACCATAAACGTATACTCGTATTTTGAATGTTTTTGAGCTTGTTACGTACAAAAATGATAAAATGCATGAAAACCACTCTATATGGGAAATGAGAACAAAAAAAAACGTGTATTATGAGAGATTTTGAGCTTCTTAGTTACCAAAATGATAAAACGCATGAATAGCTCTCTATATCAAGAAACAACAGCATTACCAAAAAACGTGTATTATTTTTGCATTATTAGGTAGCAAAACAACAGAATGCTTGCAAAACCGACTAAATGAGGAAACAAATGAATTTACAAAAAAAAAAAAAAAAAAAACGTGTCTTGTGAGTGTTTTTGAGGTACTTACCTAACAAAACGCTAAAATGCATGGAAAAACACACTTTATGGAGAAACGAAGAGACTATACCAAAAACAAGTATTTTTAGTATTTTTTCAGCTTGTTACATACAAAAACGCCAAAATGCTTCGAAAGTACCTAATAAGGGGCAGTGAAAAGACAATTACGAGAAACGTGTATTATGGGTGATTTTGGGTTACATAAGTACCTAAACAATGAAACGCATCAATAGCACTCTATATGGAGAAGCACAAAATCATAACCAAAAACGTGTATTTTGAGTATTTTTCACATTTACGCATCAAAACCTCAAAAATCATGCAAATTATGGAGAAATGAAGCGAGATTTTCAGAAACGTGTCTTTGGAGTGTTTTTATGACCGTTCTAGGCACCAGAACGATAAAAAGCATTAAAAACACCGTATATGGTAAAAAAAAAAAATAAATAAATATTACCGAAAACGTTTCTCCTTAGTGTTTTGAGCTAGATATGTACCAAAACGCTGAAAACCATGTAAAAACCCTTCATGGAGAAACACCATAGATTTACCAAAAAAAGCGTGTATTTCTAGTGTTTTAAGCTTGTTACATAGAAAAATGGGTGGAAAGGTATTTATAAGGGGAAGCAAAATGACATTCCAAGAAACATCTCTTTTTCGTGGTTTTATGCATGTTAGACACCAAAACACTAAAAAGCATGGATATCACCCAATATGAGAGTAAAAAATATTACCAAAAAGGTGTGTTTTGAATGTTTTTAAGTTTCTTACCTACCAAAACAATAAAATGTATTTAAAAAGACTCTTAATGAAGAAACATAATAATATTACCAAAAAAACAAAAAATGTTTTTTGAATGTTTTTATAGCTTGTTACGTACAAAAACGCTAAAATAGTTACAAAGAACCATATATTGGGTAACGAAAGGACATTGCGAGAGATGTGTATTATGAGCGTTTTTTTGAGCAACTTAGGTACCCAAATTCTAAAACGCATTAATTAATAGAACATTATATGGAGGAAAAAACCGCATTAACAAGAACATGTATTTTGAGAGCTTTTCTAATAATTAGGTACCAAAACGCCAAAATCCATGAAAAACTCACCATATGGAAAAACAAAATTTACAAAAAAAAAGTGTCTTTTCAGTGGTACTTGCCAAAACGCTAAAATACATAGAAAACACTTTTTTAGGAGACACAAAATAACATTACCTAAAAACAAGTAGTTTGGATGTTTTTGAGCTTGTTACATACAAAAACGGAAAAAAAGCATGTAAAGTACCTTATATGGGGAGAAAAAAAAAAGATATTACGAGAAATGTGTATTATGGGTGTATTTAAGCTTCTTAGGTACGAAACGATAAAAAGTAACAATACGAATCTATATATAGAAACATATTTAACCTGATGAAAAACGTGTATTTTGAGAGTAATTCAAATTTAGTTATCAAAACCCCAAAATACATGTAACACACTCTATATGGGAAATGAGATTTCCAGAAAGGTTTTTTTTTTTTTTTGAGATTTTATGATCGTTCTAGGCACCAACACGATAAAAAGCATGGAAGCACCGTATATAGAAAAAAAAGGTACAAAAAATCGCTACTTTTTAGAATTTTCAAATATTTTTGTACCAAACTCTGAAAAGCATATAAAAAAAACCCTTCATGGAAAAACAGTATATATTTTCCAGAAGCGTGTATTTTCAGTGTTTTCGAGCTTGTTAAGTAGAAAAATCCCAAAATGCAATGCAAACTACTCTACAGAGAGAAACGAAAAGACATTACATAAACGTGTATTATGAGAGTTTTTCAGCTTCTTAGGTATCAAAACGCTAAAATGCATAAATATCGCTGTATATGGGGAAACAGAATAAAATAAACAAAAACGTGTATTTTCAGTGTTTACACATGCCAAAATGCATCCAAACCCTCCATTATTGGGAAACGAAACGACATTACCAGAAACGTGTCTTTTCAGTGATTTGAGCGTGTTAGGCACCAAAATGGTAAAAAGCATGGAAGTCACTCTGTATGCGAATACAAAACATTACAGAAACCGTATCTTTTGAGAGTTTTGGAACTTCTTACGTACCAAAACGACAAAACACACTTTATAAAGAAATATTCCAAAAAAAATATTACCAAAAACAAGTATTTAGTGTTTTTTTTTTTTCTGCTTACGCAGAAAATTGCCCTAAATACAAAATACTCTATACTCGTATAGAGGAAAAAAAGCTATTACGATTAACATGTATTATGAATACTCTTCAGAAAATGCGTCTATATTTAGAAACAGAACATTACTAAAAACATATAAATTTTTTTTTTTTTACATTGTTAGATACCAAAACGAGAAAATGGGTACAAAAAGCAGTTTATATTGGAAAACGAAACGACATTTCACGAAACGTACCTTTTGCGTGTTTTTGTCTCGTTAAGTACCATAACGCTAAAGAGCATGGAAAGCGCCATATATGAAAATAGAAAACAACATTACCAGAAACGTATCGTTTGAGTTTTTCGCAGCTTCCTAAGGAACAAAAGCTAAAACGCATGAAAAAAAAACATCCTTTATAAAGAAACAAGATAACATTACGAGAAACAAGTATTTTGAGTGTTTTTGAGCTTTTTCCATACAAAAACGCCAATATGCATTCAAAGTCACGAAATGGGAAAACATTACATTACAAGAAATGTGTGTTATAAGTCCTTTTTGAGATTCTTCGGTACGGAAACGCTAAAGTTCTTAAAGAACAACTCTATTAGGACAAACAGAATGATATTATATATATATATATATATATATATATATATATATATATATATATATATATATATATATATATATATATATATATATATATATATATATATATATATATATATATATATATATATATATATATATATATATATATATATATATATATATATATATATATATATATATATATATATATATATATATATATATATATATATATATATATATATATATATATATATATATATATATATATATATATATAAAACGGTTAATTTCAGTGTGTTTCACATTATTAGATGCAAAAAAAGCCAAGTTGCAGGTAAAGTAACCTATATGGGTAAAAGAATCGACATTACGAGAGACGTGTCTTTTGGCTGTTTATGAGCATGTTAGGAACCAAAATGCTAAAAAGAAGGAAAAACACCCTATATTGGGAAACAAAGTTTCACAAAAATACGTGCCTGTAAAGTGCCCGTAAAGCTACTTACATACCAAAACGCTAGAACACATGGAAAACTCCGTTTAGGTAGAAAGAGAATAACATTAATAAAAATAAGTGTTTTGGATGTTTTGAACTTTTTACGTAAAGGAACGCCAAAATACATGGAAATTACCCTATATGGGAAACGTAAGAACATTACGAGAAACATGCATTATGAGTTTTGACCGTATCAGGTACCAAAATGCTAAAAGTAATGAATATAACTCTATATGGAGAAAGAGAACATTACAAAAAACGTGGATTTTGAGTGTATTTCACATTGTTAGGCACCAAACCACCAAAATGCTTGGAAACACCACACCAAAATTGTTAAAATCCATGGAAAGCACCCTATAAAGGAATACAAAACAATATTACGAAAAAAAAAATGTCTCGATTGTTTTTGAATTTCATAATCACTAAAATGCATACAAAATAATAAAAAAAATATATAGAATAATAATAATAGAAAAATAATAATATTACCAATAATAAAATAATATTACTAAAAACAAGTATTTTTATTTTTTAAGCCTGTTTCGTAAAAATCTCGAAAGCGCCTCAGTAGCACTCTATATGGAAAACCAGAACAATATTACCAAAAAACATGTATTTTGAGTGCGTTTCACATTGTCGGGTGCCATAACGCCAAAATGCATGAGAGCACACTATATGGAGAAAAAAATATCCACAAACTTATATTTTGAGTCTTTATGAGCGTATTATGCAGAAAAAGAAACTATAAAAGTATATAAAATATCCTATAAACGAAAAAAAAAAGTCATTTGAGTGTTTTTATTTACGTAACAAAACAGTAAAACGCATGAAGAAAAAAAACATTAACATTACCAAAAAAAAAACAAGTATTTTAAGTATTTTCAGCTTGTTACCTAGAAAAATGTCAAAAACAGAAAAAAAAATATCTATATGAAGAAACGGAACAACATTAACAAAAAACATGTATTTCAAGTGTACATCAAAATGTAGGTAAAGCACCCTATATTGTAAAACAAAATGAGATTTTCAAAAATGTGTCTTTTGAGTGTTTATGAACTTGGTTGACACTAAAACGCTAAAAAGGATGAAAAGCAAAAACAACATTACCAAAAATGTTTCTTTTCAGCATTTTTGTGCTATTTACATAAGAAAAGCTAAAACTTCTGAAAAAAAGTACCCTTTGTGCAGAAACAGAATGATATTACTAAAAACAAGTATTTTTTTTTGTTTTAAGCCTGTTTTGTAATAAGACGCAAAAATGCATGCAAGGTACCCTATTTGAGTAAACGAAAACACATTACAAGAAACGTAAAATAATAGTGTTTTTTGAACTTCATTAGCAAGACCCAAAAACTTATGAATATATGGAGAGAAAGAAAATTACCAAAAACTTGTATTTAGTGTGATTTCCGCAATGATAGGTGCCAAAACACAAAAATACAAGCAAAGCACCCTATATGTGGAAAGGAAACGAGAATACCAGACAAAAACGCGAAAATGCATGCAAAACAATTTTTTTTTGTTTTACAGTTTTTGAACTTTTTATACATCAAAACGCTAAATGGCACACAAAACACACTTTATGGATAAAAACAATAACATTACCAAAAACAATTACTTTTTGAGTTTTGAGGTTATTACGTACAAAAACGTTAAAATGCATGCAGAATACCCTATAAGGGAAAACGAAAAGACATTACGAGAAACATGTATTAGTCGCATGAGAGTTTTTGAGCATCTTAGGTAACAAAACGCTAAAAGGCATGAATAGTATTCTATATTGAGAAACCTAACCACATTACGAGATACGTGTATTTTGAGTATATTTAACATTGTTAGGTATTGAAGCGCAGAAAAAAGCACGCGAAGCACCCTCCACGAGGATAGGAAAATAGAATTAAAAAAACGAGTCTTTTGAGTATATATGAGCGTGTAAGGCACCAAAACGTTAAAAAGCATCTAAAGCATCCTATATGAAAAAAAAAATAGTGTATTTTCAATGTTTTTGAACTATTTACGCACCAAACCGCTAAAACGCATGTAAAACACCGTATATGGAATAACAAAATAACATTACCAAGAACGGGCTTTTTTTGTGTGTGTTTTTCATCTTGTTACGTACAAAAAACATGAAAACGTATTTCAACATGAGAAAAACGAAAAGACATTATAAGAAACGAGCATTATGAGTGTTTTTGAATTTCTTAGGTAACAAAACGCTAAAACGCATGAATAACCCTCTGTAAAAAGAAACAGAACATGAACAAAAATGTGTATTTTGTGTAATTTTTTCACATTATTAGTTACCAAAACGCCACAATGCGTAGAACGCCTTTTATATAAGGAAACAAAACGAAATTACCAGATATGTCTTTTGAGTGTTTATGAACGTGTTAGGCACCTGAAAGCTATAAAACATTGAGTTCACCCTATATGGAAATACAAAATAACATTAAGGAAAACGTATCTTGTGATTGCTTTTATACTTCATACGTATAAAAAACGCTAAAACGCATGTAAAAACACACTTTATGTAGAAACAGAATAACCTTACGAAAAACAGCTATTTTCGAGTGTTTTTGAGTTTTGTTACGTAGAAAAACTCAAAAATGCATGTAAATTACTCTATATGTGGAAACGAAAACACATTACCAGAAACGTGTATTAAAAGACTTTCTGAGCTTTTATGATGGCAAAACCCAAAAACAAATTAATACCATTCTATTTCAAGAAGCAAAATAATATTAAGAAAAAGGAGTAATTCAAATTGTTAGGAACCAAAAAGGCAAAATGCATGCAAAGTAACCAATACCTGGAAAAGAAACGACATTTCAAGAAAAATGTCTTTTGAATGTATATGTACATGTTAAGCCCCAAAACGCTAAAATATGGGGAAATAAAACATTACAAAAAACATGTATTTGGAATCAATAGCACTCTATATAAAGAAACAAATTAATTTTACCAAAAACGTGTATTTTGATTTTTTTTTTTTTTTTTTTTACATTTTTAGGCAACAAAACTCCAGAATGCATGCAGTCTCCTATATGGGAAAACTAAACGACATTACAAGAAACGTATCTTTTGAATATTTGATGCATGTTAGACTACTAATTGCTAAAAAGAATGGAAAGCACACCAAATGGGGGGGGAAAAAAAAGAAACGTGTCTTTTGAGTGTTTTTGAGTTACTTACGTACAACAACGGAAAGAAAGACATGCAAAACGCTATATTTGGAGAAAAAGAGTAACATTAATTTTGAGTGTTTTTGAGCTTACGTACAAAAATGTAAAAATGGATGCAAACTGCGCAATAAGGAAAAACAACTACGAGAAACTTATATTATGAATATTTTTGAGCTTCTTATGTAATAGAACGCTAAAAGCATGAATTGCTATGTATATGGAGAAACAGAACATTACCAAAGATATTTTTTTTCTGTGTATTTCACATTGTTAAGTGCCATAAGACCAAAATTGAGGAAATTGATAAAAGTTTACGAAAAAAAACGAGTATTATAAGTGTTTTTGAGCTTCTTAAGTATCAAAACGTTAAAACGCATAAATAGCACTCTATATCAAGAAAGAGAAAAACATTACGAAAAACGTGTAATTTGAGTGTTTCACATTGTTAGGTGCAATATCGCGAAAATGCATGCAATTTACCCTATATGGGAAACGAAAAAATGATTAAGAGAATCGTGTATAATGTTTTTTTTTGTTTTTTTTAGTTTCTTAGGTACAAAAACGCTAAAAGGCGAGAATAGTACTCTATATACAAAAACAAAATATTACCAGAAAACGTGTATTTTGTGTGTACTTCACATTATAAGGTGCTGTAACGACAAAATGTATGCAAAATACCCTATATGGGAAGAGAAATATGTCTTTTGAGTTTTAATTAGCGTGTTAGGCACCAAAACTCTAAAAAGCATAGAAAGCACTCTATACGGTAGCAGAAAACATTATGAAAAACGTGTCTTTGTGATTTTTTTTTTAGTTATTTAATACCAAAACACTCTTTATGCAGAAAAATACTAACATTACAAGTATTGATAATTTTATCTTTTTTAGTTTTTTTATGTAGAAAAACGCAAAAATGCATGGAAAGTATTATTAGAAATATTAGAAAACAAAAGAATATTACAAAAAAACGTGTATTATCAGTGTTTTTGATCTTAGGTACCAAAAATATAAAGCTCATGAATAGCACTTTATATGGAGAAACAGAAATTTACCAAAAACGTGTTACAAGAAAAGTGTCTTATGATTTTGATTTTTTACGTGTTTGACACTAAATCGCTAAAAACCATGGAAATCATCCTATATGGGAAAAGAAAACTACCAAAACCTTTTTTTGAGTGTTTTCATCTTGTAACGTACCAAAATACCAAAACGCTTGGAAAGCACCCTTTATGGAGAAAGAGAATAGCATTGATAAAAAAAAAAACAAGTATTTTGAGTGTTTTTGAGCTTCTCACATAGAGTAACACCATAATACACGCAAAATACACTATATGAGGACACAAAAATACATTTCGAAAACATATATTATGAATCTTCTTGAGCTTCTTACGTATCAAATCGCTAAAAGGCATTAATAGGATTGTATGAGGTGAAAGAAAACAACATTACCAAAAACGTATAATTTAAGTGTATTATACATTGTTAGGTATTAAAACTTAAAAATAACTAAAAAGCAAAAAAAAAAAAAAAAAAATCAAAACCCTCTTCAAGAAAGATGAATAATTTCATCAAGAATAAGTATTTTGCATGTTTTTTTGAGAGTCCAAAATCACCAAAATGCATTAAAATTATATCTGTAAAAAAAAACTGGACATTACGAGAAACGTACAATAGGATTGTTTTTGAGCTTCTTTGGTATAAAAACGCTAAAACTCATGAATAGCACTCTATACAGAATAACATTACCAAAAACGTGTATTAGTGTATTTTATAATGTTAGGTACTAAACCTTGACAATGTCTGCAAGGCCTCCTATATGAGTAAACGAAACGAAACTACCAAATACGTGTCTCTTCATTTTTTTTTTTTTTTTGACTCTTACGCACTAAAACGTTAAAAGCATGGAAATCAATCTTTATGAGAAAAAAAAAAATTAATACGAAAAAAATCGTCATTTCAGTGTTTTGAACATCTTACGTACTAAAACGCTAAAACGTATAGAAAACACCATTTAAAGATAAATAACATTATGAAAAACAAGGATTTTTAGTGTTTTGACCTTGTTAGAAAAACGGGACAGTGTATACAAAGTATAAGAGGAAACGGAAAGACATTACGAAAAAACTTGTATTATGGGTGTTTTTTTTTAGGTTCTTAGGAACCAAAACGCGAAAACGCATTATCACTCTATGTGGAGAAACAGAACAACATTACCAAAAATGTGTATTTTCAGTTTTTTTTTTTACCTTGTTATATACTAAAACGCCAAAATGGCTGCAAGCTTTTGATACGATGAAACAAAACGACCTTACAAGAAACGTGTTTTAAATGTTTTTGAGCATGTTGGGCACAAAAGCGCTAAAATGCATGGAAATCACCCTTTATGGGAAAACAACAGAACATTACATTATTTTCCAAAACACTAAATCACATGAATAGCACTCTACATGGAGAAACAGAATAACATTACCAAAAACGTGCATTTCAAGAGTATTTCACAGTAAGGACCAAAACGCCAAAATGCAAGCAATGCACCCTATATAGGAAAAAGAAAAGGAAGTTTTCTAGAATTGTGTCTCTTGACTATTTGTGAGCGTGCAAGGTGCCAAAATGCTATAAAAGCACTTAAAACATCTTATATGGGAATAGAAAACAACAATACCAAAAATGTGTCTTTTAAGTATTTTCAGCTACATACATACGAAAACCTAAAACACAACTTATGGATGAAAAAAAAATAACATTAACAAAAAAGAAATATTTTCAGTGTACTTCAGCTTGTTACGTAAAAAACGCCAAAATGCATCCAGTGTCCTCTATGAGGAGAGGAAAGGTTATTATGAGAGACTTGTAGTATAAGTATTTTTCAAATTTTAAGATACCTAAACGCTAAAACGCATGAACAACATTCGATCTGGAGAAACAGAACATTACAAAAAAAAATATTTTGAATGTATTTCATATTACTAGGTACCAAATCACCAAAATACATGCAAACAACCTATATGGTGAAAAAAGACATTCTTCAGAAACGAATCTCTTTAGTGTTTCTGCACGTGTTTTGCAAAAAGCATGACAAAAAAAAAAAAAAAAAAAAAAAAAAAAAAAATATATATATATATATATATATATATATATATATATATATATATATATATATATATATATATATATATATATATATATATATATATATATGAGAAATATAACAATATTGTCAAAAACGTGTCTTTTCAGTGATTTGGAGCTACTTACGTACTAAAACGCTAAAACCCATGAAAAAAAAAAAATATGAAGAAACCTTCATCAGAAACGTGTATTTTGTGTGTTTTTAAGATTATTAAGTAGAAAAACGGAAAAATGCATGCAAAGGAAACGAAAAGACATTACGAGAATAGTTTGTTAGGAGACACTTTAAGCTTCTTAGGTACAAAATGCTAAAACGCATGAATAATATTGTATATCGCGAAAGAGAAAAACATTTCCATTATTATGTGCCAAAACATCAAAATGCATGTAGAACTCACTATACGGGTAAACGAAACAACATTACTAGAAACGTGTCTTTTGTGTATTTTTTTTTCTTTAGCTTATTAGGCCCCAAAACGCTAAAAAACAATGGAAATCAATCTATATGAGAACAAAAAAAATCTTACAAAATAAAATGTGTTTTTCAATGCTTTTAAACTTATATACCAAAACGGTAAAACTTATGGAAACACACTTTATGGAGAAAAAGAATAACTTCACGAAAAACAAGTGTTTTTTTAATGTTTTTGTGCCTCTTACGTAGGAAAACGTAAAATTCAGGAAATCTAACCTATATGGGGAAAAGAAAGAAGTTCACTAGAAACGTGTATAATTAGAGATTTTTAGTTTCTTAGGTACCAAAACGCTAAAACGCATGAATAACACTCCCTTAAAAAAAAAAAAAATAAATAAATAAATAAAATAAATAAATAAATGAATAAAAAATAAATTTACTAAACGCTACGCTTATTTTCAGTGTATTTCACATGGTTAGGTACCAAAACACCAAAATGAATGCAAAGCACTATATATGTCGAAAAGAAACGACATTTCCAGAAACATGTCTTTTTAGTGTTTCTAAACGCACCAAAACGCACGAAAAGCACACTATATGGGGAAACAAAATAACTTTACAAAAAATGTGCTTGTGTTTTTGTGGTTTTGAGCTACTTTTGCACTAAAACGTTAAAACATTTCCAAACACACTTTATGGAGAGAGAGAGAGAGAATAACATTACCAAAAATAAGTATTATGGGTGTTTATCGTTTTTTTTTTTTTTTACAAAAGCGCAAAATATACATGGAAACTTCCTTTATATGGGGAAGAAAAAAGACATTACGAGAATTGTGTAATGAGTTTGTTTTTTTGTTGTTATTTTTGAGCTTCTCAGGTACCAAATTGCTAAAACACATGAATAGCTCTCTATATAAAAAAAAAAAAAAACCACCAAGAATTTTTTTTTTTTTTTTTTTTTTTTTGTAATTCACATTACTAGGTATCAAATACTAAAATGCTTGTAAAGTCTCCTACATGGGGAAACGAAAAGATATTACCAGAAACGTTTTTTTTTTTTTTTTTGTTGTTTAAGAGCGAGCTAGGTAACAAAACGATAAAAATCATGGAGAGCACACTCTTTCGGAAAATAAAACAGTATTATCATAAAAGTTTCTTTCTATTTTTTAAAAAGCATGCAAAAAAAAGAGAGAGAGAGAGAGAAACAGTATAACATCAAAAACGTATTTTTTAAAATTTATTTTTGAGTTAGTTACGTACAAAAACACCAAAATGAAAGAAAAGTACCACATATGGGGAAACGAAAAGACATCACGAGAAACTAGTATTATGAGAGTTTTTGAGCTTCTTACGTGGCGAAATGCTAAAACATATTAATAACACCTCATATCGAGAAGCAAAACAACATTAACAAAAACGTATATTTTGAGTATTTTTCACATTATTATGTATCAAAACACCAAAAGAAATGCAAACCTCCTTTTATGGGTAAAAAAAATGACATTACCAGAAACGTGTCTTTTGAGTGTTTTACAGCGTTGTAGACATCAAAACCATAAAAAGCATGGATATGGCCACATATGGGAATAAAAAGTAACATTACGAAAAAAGTATCTTGTGAGTGTTTTTAAACTTTTACCCCCTAAAAAACTAAAACTGATGCAATACACCCTTTATGAAGAAAATACAATTCAATTACCAAAAATAAGCATATTTAGTTTTTTTGAGCATTGTACGTACAAAACAGTCAAAATGTATGTAAAGTACTCTGAATGGTGAAACGAGAAAACATTACAAGAAACATGTATGAGTGTTTTTGAGCTTCTTAGGAACCGAAACGCTAAAACGTATGAATAGCACTCTATATGGACAAAACTAACATTACCAACAACGTGTATTTTAACTTCTTTTTTTTTTCAGATTGTTAGGTGATACAACGCAAAAATGCATGGAAAGCATCCTATATGGGGAAAAAATACTTTTCCAGAAACGTTGCTTTCAAGTGCTTATGAGAGAGTTAAGTACCAGAAACGCTAAAAAGCACCCAATATGGGAAAAGAAAACAATTTTAATAAAAACGTATCTTTGAACTATTTTTCAGTTACTTACGTAGCAAATCGCTAAAACGCATGCAAAACACCATTTAGGAAAAAAAAAAAAAACAATAACACAACAAAAAATAAGCATTCTGAAAGTTTTCAAGCATGTTAGGACTAAAACTCGAAAACTCTATAATGGAGTATCAGATAAACATTAACAAAAACATGTACGAGTATTTTGGGTGTATTTTTCATTATTAGGTAACAAAACGTCATAGTGCATGAAATGTACCCTATATGGGGTAAACGAGGTTTTCAAAAAACTTCTCTTTTGAATGTTTATGAGCGTGTTAGGAACAAAATGTAAAAAAAAAAAAAAAAACATGGAGAGCACCCTGCATAATATATATATATATATATATATATATATATATATATATATATATATATATATATATATATATATATATATATATATATATATATATATATATATATATATATATATATATATATATATATATATATATATATATATATATATATATATATATATATATATATATATATATATATATATATATATATATATATATATATATATATATATATATATATATATATATATATATATATATATATATATATATATATATATATATATATATATATATATATATATATATATATATATATATTTTATTTTTTTTCTTCTTCTTTATGCTTTTCAATTACTTTCGTACAATAACGGAAAAACACTTACAAAACACCCTTAAAGGAAAAACATAATAAAATAATCAAAAACAAGGTTTCATATAAAAAAAAAGACACAATACATTTAAATTACTATATGGAAATGAAAAGAGATTAGTTGAAACATTTATTATAAGTGTTTTTGAACTTTTTAGATACTGAAACGATAAAACGTATGAATAGCAATCTATATGGAGAAACAGAATAACATTATCAAAATTTTTTTCCATCTTAGGTACTAAAACGCTAAAACACATGAATAACTCTCTATATAGAGAAACAAAACATTACCAAAAAACATGAACTTTGAGTGTACTTCACATTGTCAAGTAACAAAACGCTAAAATGCATGCAAAGCACCGTATATAAGGAAAGGAAATGAAATTTCCAGAAACGTGTATTTTGAGTTTTTATAAGCGTGCTAAGCATCTAAAGAATAATAAAAAAATAAAAAAAAAAACATGGGAAACACCCTATATGGAAAAACAAAAGATATCAAAATGATAAAACGCATGAATAGCTCTCTATATCAAAAAACAACAGCATTACCAAAAAACGTGTATTTTTTTTTTCGCATTATTAGGTACCAAAACGCCAAAATGCTTGCAGCACCAACCAAATGAGGAAACAAATGAGTTTACAAAAAAAAAAGTGTCTTTTGAATGTTTTTGAGGTACTTACCTACCAAAACGCTAAAATGTATGGAAAAACACACTTTATGGAGAAACGAAGTGAAAATACCAAAAAAAAAGTTTTTTTTTGTTTTTTTTCAGCTTGTTACGTACAAAAACGCCAAAATGCATGCAAAGTACCTAATAACAGGAAGTGAAAAGACATTACGAGAAACGTGTATTATGGGTGATTTTGAGCTACATAGTTACCTAAACAATGAAACGCATCAATAGCAGTGTATATGGAGAAACACAATATCATAACCAAAACGTGTATTTTGAGTATTTTTTAACATTTAAAACAAGCGAAATTTTCAGAAACGTGTCTTTGGAGTGTTTTTATGCGCGTTCTAAGAACCAAAACGGGAAAAAGCATGAAAAACACCGTATATCGTAAAAGAAAAAAAATATTACAAAAAAACGTCTCTTTTTAGTGTTTTGAGCTAGATATGTACCAGAACGCTGAAAACCATGTAAAAACCTTTCATGGAGAAATATCATTTAATTTACCAAAAAACGTGTATTTCTAGTGTTTTGAGCTTGTTACATAGAAAATGCATGGAAAGCTATTTAAAAGTGGAAACAAAACGACATTCCAAGAAACATTTTTTTTTTCGTATTTTATGCATGTTAGGCACCAAAACACTAAAAAGCATGGAAATCACCCAATATGAGAAAAAAAAAAACATTCCCAAAAACGTGTCTTCTGAATGTTTTTAAGTTTCTTACTTACCAAAACGCTAAAATGTATTTTAAAAAGACACTTTATGAAGAAACAGAATAATATTACCTAGAAACAAACTTTTTTTTTCTTAGCTTGTTACGTACAAAAACACTAAAATAGTTACAAAGGACCATATATTGGGTAACGAAAGGACATTACGAGAGATGTGTATTACGATTATTTTTTTTAGTAACCTAGGAACCAAAATCCTAAAATGCATTAATAGAACATTATATGGAGGAACAAAACAGCATTATCAAAAACATGTATTTTGAGTGCTCTTCCATTAATTTGGTACCAAAACGTCAAAATGCATAAAAAACTCACTATATGAAACAACAAAATTTACCAAAAAGTGTCTTTTCAGTGTTTTGATGTACTTACTTGCCAAAACGCTAAAATACATAGAAAACACGTTCTAGGAGAAACAAAATAACATTACCTAAAACAACTATTTTGAATGTTTTTGAGCTTGTTACGTACAAAAACGGAAAAAAAAGCACGTAAAGTATCTTATATAGGGAGAAAAAGCAGACATAACGAGAAATGTGTATTATGGTACCAAACGATAAAAAGTAACAATACGAATCTATATATAGAAACATAATACCATGATCAAAAACGTGTATTTTGAGTGTAATTCAAATTTAGATATCAAAACGCCAAAATACATTTAAAGCACTCTATATGGATAAGGGAAATAAGATTTCCAGAAACGTTGTCTTTTTTTTTTTTTTGAGAGTTTATGAGCGTTCTAGGCACCAAAACGATAAAAAGCCCCGAAAGCACCGTATATGGGAAATGAAACAATGTTACAAAAAAAACGCCACTTTTCGGTATTTTCAACTATTTCTGTACCAAAACTCTGAAAAGCATTAAAAAAAAAACCTTTATGGAGAAACAGTATACATTTACCAAAGACGCTTGTTAAGTAGAAAAATCCCAAAATGCAATGCAAACTACTCTACATAGAGAAACGAAAAGACATTACAAAAACGTGTATTATGAGTTTTTCAGCTTCTTAGGTATCAAAACGATAAAACGCATAAATATCACTATATATGAAGAAACAGAATGAAATAAACAATAACGTGTATTTTCAGTGTTTACACATGCCAAAATGTATATAAAGCCTCCATTATTGGGAAACGAAACGACATTAAAAGAAACGTGTCTTTAGAGTGTTTTGAGTGTGTTAGTCACCAAAACGCTAAAAAGCATGAAAGTCACTCTGTATGTGAAAACAAAACAACATTACGAAAAACGAATCTTTTGAGAGTTTTGGAACTTCTTACGTACCAAAAACGACAAAACGCATGGAAAACACACTTTATAAAGAAATATAATAACATTACCAAAAACAAGTATTCAGAGTTTTTTTTTCAGCCTCTTACGTAAAAAAATTGTCCCAAATACAAAATACAAAAAAAAAGAGTAAGAAAAAAAAAAGCTATTACGATTAACATGTATTATGAATGCTCTTCAGCAACTTAGGTACGAAAACGCGAAAACCCGTTGATACCAGTCTATATTTAGAAACAACAACATTACCCAAAACATATAAATTAAGTGCTTTTCTTTCACATTGTTTGATACCAAACGAGAAAATGCATACAAAAAAACTTTTATATTGGAAAACGAAACGACATTTCAGGAAATGTATCTTTTGCGTGTTTTTGTCTTGTTAAGTACCATAACGCTAAAAAGCATGGTAAGTGCCATATATGGAAATAAAAAAAACAATACAACCAGAAACGTGTTATTTGATTTTTTTCGCAGCTTGCTACGGAACAAAACGCTAAACCACATACAAAAACACCCTTTATGGAGAAACAAAATAACATTACGAGAAACAAGTATTTTGAGTGCTTTTGAGCTTTTTCATACAAAAACGCCAAAATGGTGCAAAGTCACGAAATGGGGAAACAAAAAGACATTAGAAGAAATGTGTATTTTAAGTGTTTTTTTTGCGATTCTTCAGTACGAAAACGCTAAAATTCTTAAAGAACAACTCTATTAGGAGAAACAGAATAACATTATAAAAAAAAAAAAAACGAGCATTTTCAGTGTGTTTCACATTATTAGATGCAAAAACGCCAAGTTGCAGGTAAAGCAACCTATATGAGTAAATCAATCGACATTACTAGAGACCCGTTTTTTGAGTGTTTATGAGCATGTTGGGAACCAATATGCTAGAAAGAAAGGAAAGCATCCTATATTGGAAACAAAAGTAAAAAAAAAAAAAAAAATAACGTGCCCGTAAAGTGTTTTAAGGTACTTACACACCAAGCAGTAGAACACATGTAAAACACTGTTTATGGAGAAAAGAAATGTTTACTTACATTAATAAAAACAAGTATTTTGGATGTTTTGGAATTCTTGCATAAAGGAACGCCAAAATACATGGAAATTACCCTATATGGGAAACGAAAGAACATTACGAGAAACGTGCGTAATGAGTTTTGACCGTATTAGGTACCAAAATGCTAAAAGTAATGAATATAACTCTATATGGAGAAACAGAACATTGCCAAAAACGTAGATTTTGAGGATATTTCACATTGTAAGGCACAAAACCGCCAAAATGCATGCAAACCATTCTTTATAGGGAAAGGAAAAGAGATTTCCAGAAAAATATTTTAGTGTTTATGTTCGTGCGAGGGAAAAAAAAAAAAACAAGTAAAGCACACTATATGGGAAAACAGAAGAATATTACCAAAAACGTCTCTTTTCAGTGTTTTTGAGTTACGTACCAGAACGTTGAAACGCATGCAAAAAAAAAAAAAAAAACTAATTAAAAAAGAGTATAACTTAATGACAAACGTGTATTTTGATTATTTTCAAGCGTGTTATGTAGAAAATGCCAAAATGCATCCAAAGTACTCTACATGGTGAAACGAAAAGACATTATGAGGAAAGTTTATTGTAAGAATTTTTGCACTTTTTAGGTATCAAAGTGCATAAACGCATAAATATCATTCTATATCCAAATATAGAACATTATAAAAAAAAACCGAGCATTTGAGGTGTTTTTAAACTGTTAGATACTATAGCGCCAGAATGCATAAAAAAAAAAAAAAAATGAAAACCAAAACTTGTCTTTTGAGTGTTTATGAGCGTTACAGACACCAAAAATGTTAAAATCCATGGAAAGCACCCTATAAGGGAATACAAAACAATATTACGAAAAATTTGTCTTTTGAGTTTTTTTTTTTTTTTTACTTATGTTAAAACACATGCAAAACACTCTTTGTGAAGAAAGAGAATGACATTACCAAAAACATGTATTTTTGAGTGGTTTTGAACATGTTACGTACAAAAGCAAAAAAAATGCATGGAAAATATTCTATATGGAGCCAAAATCAAATTACCACACACATGCATTATAAGTATTTTGAGCTTTTTTAGCACCAAAAACGCTGAAACTTCTGAATAATACTTTATACGCAAGAACAGAGTAACCTTGTGAAAAACATGTACTTTGATTGTGTTTCACATGTTTAGATACTAAAACGCTAAAATGCATGCAATAAACAATATATGAGGAGAGGAAACAAATTTTCCGAAAACGTGTCATTTCATTGTTTTTGAGAGTATTATGCAGCATAACGCAAAAAAAACAAACAAACATGAAATCAACCTATATGGGAAAACAAAACATCTCTAGGAAAAAATGTGTCTCCATTGTTTTTGAATTTCATGATCACTAAAATTCATACAAAATAATATAAAAAAAAAATAATAAATAATAATAACAAAACAATAATAATATTACCAAGAATAAGCATTTTCAGTGTTTTTTTTTAGATTATTATAAAAAAGCGCCAAAATGCATAAAAAAAAAAAAAAAAAAAAAAATATATATATATATATATATATATATATATATATATATATATATATATATATATATATATATATATATATATATATATATATATTGAATATATAGTTTTTTTTCCCTTTCAGTGTTTTTTTTTTTGGCGTTTTGGTGCTTACCACGCTCGGAGACAATCAAAAGACATGATTTTTGTAAATTCCTTTTCTGTTCCCCATATAGGGTGATATATATATATATATATATATATATATATATATATATATATATATATATATATATATATATATATATATATATATATATATATATATATATATATATATATATATATATATATATAGGATAACGTGAGTTAATTACGCACCAATTTCCCCATGTAGAGTATTTTGCATGAAAATAAGAAACACTCAAAAAACATGTTTTTCGTAATGTTGTTTTGTATTCAGCGTTTTAGTTCCTAACAAGCTCATAAAAAGACATTACACAAGTTTCTGTAAAGTTCGTTTCCTTTCCCTTTATAAGGTACTTTGCATGCATTTTGGCGTTTTTTTTTATTTTACGTTTTTTTTTTACGTAACAAGCTAAAAAAAGACAATCAAAATACTTGTTTTTGGTAATGTTATTCTGTTTCTCGAGAAAAGATGTTTTGTATGCCATTGTTTTTCGTTTTGGTGCGTAATTAACTCGAAACATTGAAAAGAGACGTTTTTCTTATTTTTTTTTTCATTTTCCATGCTTTTTTTTTTGGCGTTTTGGTGCTTACCACGCTCGGAGACAATAAAAAGACATGAATTTTGTAAATTTCTTTTCTGTTCCCCATATAGGGTGATATACATGTATTTTGGCGATTTAGTACCTAACATTATAAAACACACTCAAAATTACATGTTTTTGTTAATGTTCTATTTCTCCATATATAATGCAATTCATTCATTTTTGCGTATTGATATCTATGAAGCAGGAAAAAAAAAAAATATGATACATGTTTATATTAATGTTCTTTTTTTTTTTTCCCCCAAATAGGGTATTTATCGTGCATTTTGGCGTTTTCCGACTTAAAAGTAATGAATATAACTCTATATGGAGAAACAGAACATTGCCAAAAACGTAGATTTTGAGGATATTTCACATTGTAAGGCACAAAACCGCCAAAATGCATGCAAACCATTCTTTATAGGGAAAGGAAAAGAGATTTCCAGAAAAATATTTTAGTGTTTATGTTCGTGCGAGGGGAAAAAAAAAAAACAAGTAAAGCACACTATATGGGAAAACAGAAGAATATTACCAAAAACGTCTCTTTTCAGTGTTTTTGAGTTACGTACCAGAACGTTGAAACGCATGCAAAAAAAAAAATAACTAATTAAGAAAGAGTATAACTTAATGACAAACGTGTATTTTGATTATTTTCAAGCGTGTTACGTAGAAAATGCCAAAATACATCCAAAGTACTCTACATGGTGAAACGAAAAGACATTATGAGAAAAGTTTATTGTAAGAATTTTTGCACTTTTTAGGTATCAAAGTGCATAAACGCATAAATATCATTCTATATCCAAATATAGAACATTATAAAAAAAAACCGAGCATTTGAGGTGTTTTTAAACTGTTAGATACTATAGCGCCAGAATGCATAAAAAAAAAAAAAATGAAAACCAAAACTTGTCTTTTGAGTGTTTATGAGCGTTATAGACACCAAAAATGTTAAAATCCATGGAAAGCACCCTATAAGGGAATACAAAACAATATTACGAAAAACTTGTCTTTTGAGTTTTTTTTTTTTTTTACTTATGTTAAAACACATGCAAAACACTCTTTGTGAAGAAAGAGAATGACATTACCAAAAACATGTATTTTTGAGTGGTTTTGAACATGTTACGTACAAAAGCAAAAAAATGCATGGAAAATATTCTATATGGAGCCAAAATCAAATTACCACACACATGCATTATAAGTATTTTGAGCTTCTTTAGCACCAAAAACGCTGAAACTTCTGAATAATACTTTATACGCAAGAACAGAGTAACCTTGTGAAAAACATGTACTTTGATTGTGTTTCACATGTTTAGATACTAAAACGCTAAAATGCATGCAATAAACAATATATGAGGAGAGGAAACAAATTTTCCGAAAACGTGTCATTTCATTGTTTTTGAGAGTATTATGCAGCATAACGCAAAAAAACAAACAAACATGAAATCAACCTATATGGGAAAACAAAACATCTCTAGGAAAAAATGTGTCTCCATTGTTTTTGAATTTCATGATCACTAAAATTCATACAAAATAATATAAAAAAAATAATAAATAATAATAACAAAACAATAATAATATTACCAAGAATAAGCATTTTCAGTGTTTTTTTTAGATTATTATAAAAAAGCGCCAAAATGCATAAAAAAAAAAAAAAAAAAAAAAAAAAAAAAAATATATATATATATATATATATATATATATATATATATATATATATATATATATATATATATATATATATATATATATATATATATATATATATATATATATATATATATATATTGAATATATAGTTTTTTTCCCTTTCAGTGTTTTTTTTTTGGCGTTTTGGTGCTTACCACGCTCGGAGACAATCAAAAGACATGATTTTTGTAAATTCCTTTTCTGTTCCCCATATAGGGTGATATATATATATATATATATATAAATATATATATATATATATATATATATATATATATATATATATATATATATATATATATATATATATATATATATATATATATATATATATATATATATATATATATATATATATATATATATATATATATATATATATATATATATATATATATATATATATATATATATATATATATATATATATATATATATATATATATATATATATATATATATATATATATATATATATATATAGGAAAACGTGAGTTAATTACGCACCAATTTCCCCATGTAGAGTATTTTGCATGAAAATAAGAAACACTCAAAAAACATGTTTTTCGTAATGTTGTTTTGTATTCAGCGTTTTAGTTCCTAACAAGCTCATAAAAAGACATTACACAAGTTTCTGTAAAGTTCGTTTCCTTTCCCTTTATAAGGTACTTTGCATGCATTTTGGCGTTTTTTTTTATTTTACGTTTTTTTTTACGTAACAAGCTAAAAAAAGACAATCAAAATACTTGTTTTTGGTAATGTTATTCTGTTTCTCGAGAAAAGATGTTTTGTATGCCATTGTTTTTCGTTTTGGTGCGTAATTAACTCAAAACACTGAAAAGAGACGTTTTTCTTATTTTTTTTTTTCATTTTCCATGCTTTTTTTTTTGGCGTTTTGGTGCTTACCACGCTCGGAGACAATAAAAAGACATGAATTTTGTAAATTTCTTTTCTCTTCCCCATATAGGGTGATATACATGTATTTTGGCGATTTAGTACCTAACATTATAAAACACACTCAAAATTACATGTTTTTGTTAATGTTCTATTTCTCCATATATAATGCAATTCATTCATTTTTGCGTATTGATATCTATGAAGCAGGAAGAAAAAAATATGATACATGTTTATATTAATGTTTTTTTTTTTTTCCCCAAATAGGGTATTTATCGTGCATTTTGGCGTTTTCCGACTTAACAAGTTCAAAAACTCTAAAAATAAACGTTTTTGGTAGTGTGTTTTCAGTAAAGTGGTTTCCTTTTTTTCCCAGAGAGAGGTAACACGCTGATAAACACTCAGAAGACTCATTTCGGGAAATGTTTATTATTCCCAATATAGGGTGTTTTGCATGGATTCTGGCGTTATGGCACGTAACAATGTGAAATACTCAAAATACATGTTTTGGTAACGTTTTACTGTTTTTTTTTCACATATAGTTTTACTCTTTCGTTTTAACGTTTTGGTACCAAAGAACCTCAAAAAAAAAAAAATCAATACACGTTTCTCGTAATATATATATATATATATATATATATATATATATATATATATATATATATATATATATATATATATATATATATATATATATATATATATATATATATATATATATATATATATATATATATATATATATATATATTTTTTTTTTCATACATGGTACTTTCCTTGCATTTTGGAGTTTGTGTACGTATGGAGAACAAAAACATTTTTTTTTGTTAGATATTCTGTTTTCTATAAGGAAAGTTTTGCATGCGTTTTAGCGTTTTATTACATGAGTAGCTCAAAACACTCAAAGGACGTGTTTTTCGTAAAGTTACAGCGAAGAATGTGAAACACAATGAAAATACTCGTTTTGATAATGTTATTCTGTTTCTCCATATAGAGTTCTTTTTAGAGAGATTTTTTTTTTTTTTTTTTGCCGAAGAATCTCAAAAACACTTATAGTACAAGTTTCTCGTAATGTCTTTTCGTTACCCAATTGGGGACTTTGCATGCATTTTGGCGTTTTTGTAAATAACAAGCTCAAAAGCACTCAAAATACTTGTTTCTCGTAATGTTATTCATTTTTTTTTTTAATGTTTTTGTATGCACTTTTGGTGCGAAGAAAGCTGAGAAAAAAAAACACGATTTTGGTAATGTTTTCAACTTTCGTATATGGCGCTTTCCATGCTTATTAGCGTTTTGATATCTAACATGCACAAAATCACGCAAAAGATACGTTTCTTGAAATGTCGTTTTATTTATTTATTTTTTTTCATATGCATTTTGTCGTTTTGGTATCTAACAATTTAAAAACTCTCAAATTATGTTTTTTGTTTTGTTTTTGGCAATGTTGTTTTATCTAAATATAGAATGGCATTAATAAATTTTCGTGTTTTGGTACCCAAGATGCTCAAGAACACTTGTAATACACGTTAATCGTAATGTTTTTTTTTTCTCCATATAGAGTATTTTGTATTTGTGGCAATTTTCTTCGTAATAAGCTGAAAAAAAAACACTAAATACTTATTTTTGGTAATGCTATTATATTTCTTTGTAAAATGTGTTTTCCATGCGTTTTGTTGTTTTGACAAGTAAGAAGTTTCAAAATCTGAAAACATATATTTTTCGTAATATTGTCTTGAATTCGCGTACAAAGTAACTTCCATACTTTTTAGCGTGTTGGTGCTAACACGCTCAAAAACACTCGAAAGACATGTTTCTGGTAATGTTTCGTTTCCAATATTGGAGTCTTTGCATGCATTTCGTTTTTTTGGTACTTAATAATGTGTAAACACTGAAAATGCACGTTTTTGTTTATTTTATTATGTTTCTCCATATACAGTGATATTTATGCGTTTTAGCGTTTTATACCTAAGAAGCTCTAAAATTCTAATAATACACGTTTTTCGTAATGTCTTTTCGCTGATAATCATACAAAAGAAGAGTTTCTGGAAATCTAGTTTCCTTTCCTTATTTAGAGTGCTTTACATGTGTTTAGGCGTTTTGGTATCTAACTGTGAAATACATTCAAAATACACGTTTTTGATCAAGATAATATGTTTCTCCACATAGAGACGTATTGTTCCTTTTTTATAATTTAGTACCTAAGAAGGTTTAAAAAAACATAATACACATTTCTCGTAATGTCTTTCTTTTCCCTATATAATGTATTTTACATTCTTTTTTTTTCGTTGTTGCAGGTAACAATCTAAAAAAACACTCAAAATAATTGTTTTAGGTAATATTTGGTTTCTGCATGAAGGGTGTTTTCAATGTATTTTAGCGTTTTAGTACGTAAATAGCTCATAAACAATGAAAAGATGAGGATGATGATGATATGATGGGTTTTCAATGCATTTTGGCGTTTTGCTATCCAATTATTGGAAAAACACTCAAAATACATATTTTTGGTAATGTAGTTCTTTTCCTCGTTATAACATGCTATTAATGCTGAAAAACTGAAACTGAAACTGAAAATAGCTCGTAATACACAACTCTCGTAATGTCCTTTCGTTTCCCATATATGGTCCTTTCCAAATATTTTAGCGTTTTTGTACGTAACAATCTCAAAAATACTTAAAACACTTTTTTTTTTTTGGTTATGTTATTCTTTCTCCATAAATAGTCTTTTAAATACGTTTTAGCGTTTTCGTAGGTAAGAAGGTGAAAAAAAAAACACTCAAAACACACGTTTTTGGTAATGATTTTTATTTTCATATAGGGTGATTTCCATGCTTTTTAGAGTTTTGTTGCCTAACACATATAAAAACACGCAAAAGATATGTTTCCTGTAATGTCATTTCGTTTCCCCTTAGAAGCACCTTTCTATGCATGTTTCTACGTTATAAGCTCAAAAACACCAGAAATATTAGTGTATGGTAAAGTTAAGCTGTTTCTCCATGAAGGGTTTTTTTTTCATGGTTTTCAGCGTTTTGGTACATATCTGGCCCCCACCCAAAAAAAAAAAAAAAATAAATAAATAAATAAAAAGAGACGTTTTTAGTAATATTGTTTTCTTTTACCATATACGGTGCTTTCCATGCTTTTCATCGTTTTGGTACTTAGGACACTCTAAAGACACGTTTCTGATAATCTCGTTTTATTTCCCCATACAATATCCTTTGCATGCATTTTTTGGTTTTGATACCTAACTGTAAAATATACTCAAAATACACGTTTTCGGTCATGATAGTGTTTCTCCATATACAGTGCTATTCATTCGTTTCATTGTTTAGGTACCTGTGTAGCTGAAACACTCCCATAATACATGTTTCTCGTAATGTCTTTTCGTTTCCCCTTATAATCTACTTTTGATACATTTTGGAGTTTTTTGTACGTAACAAGCTGAAAAAAACTAATATATATATATATATATATATATATATATATATATATATATATATATATATATATATATATATATATATATATATATATATATATATATGTTTTTTTTTTTTTTTTTTTTCGTATTGTTGATCCGTTTCTCCATAAAGTGTGTTTTTACCTGCTATTTTTTAGCATTTTGGTAGGAAAATATGTCAAAAACACTCAGAAGACACATTTTTAGTAAAGTTGTTTGTTTACTCATTTGGTCGGTTTTGCAAGATTTTTTGTCGTTTTGGTACCTAATAATGGGAAAAACACTCAAAATACGCGTTTTTGTTAATGAAGTTGTTTCTCGATATAGTGCTTTTTACGCGTTTTACCATTTTGGTAACTATGAAGCTCAAAAGTTCTCATAACCAACGTTTCTTGTTTTCGTTTCCTCATATAGAATGGTTCTTGTACATTTTGTCATTTTTGTAAGTAACAAGCACAAAACCATTCAAAATATATGTTTTTGGTAAAGTTATAATGTTTCTCCCCGCAAAAAAATCTTGCTTGCTTTCCAGCGTTTTGGTACCTAAGTAGGTTTTGTTTTTCCATTTTTTGGTGCTTTCCATGTTTGCTTTTTTTTTTTTTTTATCATTTAGATTAGTAGCTCGCTTATAAAAACTCAAAATACAAGTTTTTTAATATTTCGTTTTCTTTCCTCATATAGGGTGTTTTACATGCATTTTACCGTTTTCGTACTTAACAATGTGAAATACACTCAAAGGACACGTTTTTGTTAATGTTGTTCCGTTTCTCTATATAGAGATATATTCATGCATTTTAGCGTTATAGTAACTAGGATGAAAAACGTTTTTTTAGTAATGTTATTCTGTTTCTTCATATCGTTTTATCGTCTTGGTACCTAAGAAGCTCAAAAACACTTATAATACATGTTTTAATTAATGTATTTTCGTTTCCCTATAGTTGGTCATTTCCATGCATTTTGTCATTTTTTTTTTTATGTAACAACACATAAACCCTCGAAACCTTGTTTTTCATTATTTTATTATGTTTTCTAATTAAACGTGTTTCACAAGCGTTTTTCTCCGTTTTTGTTTGTAAATAGGTCAAAAGCACTAAAAAATAAACAATTTTGAAAATGTTTTGTTTTCTCATACAAGGTTATTTCCATGCTTTTTAGTGTTTTGGTGCTAGGACGCTCATAAACATTGAGAAGAGAAGTTTTTTGGAAAACCCGTTTCCTTACCCGATATAGGGTGCTTTTTTGTGCTTTGTGGCATTTTATTACCTGTGAATATAAAACACACTCAAAATTCACGTTTTTGGTAATGTTCTGTTTCTCCACATATAATTTTCGAGATTTAGTACCTAATAAGCTTAAATAACTCTCATAATACTTATTTTTTTTATAATATTATTGTGTTTCTCCATAAATGGTGTTTTGCATGCGTTTTAGTGTTTTGGTACGTAAGTAGCTGAAAAATACTTAAAAGACAAGTTTTTAGTAATATTCTTTTCTTTTCGGAATATAGGGTGCTTTTGATGCTTTTTAGCGTTTTTGGTACCTAACACACTCATAAGCACTCAAAAGAAACGTTTCTGAAAATGCATTTTTTCCGCATATTGGTTGTTTTCCATACATTTTTGCGTTATATCCCAAAATACACGTTGTTGGTAATGTTATTTTTCTCCATACAGAGTGCCTATCAAACGTTTTAGCGTTTTGGTCCTTAAGAAAAAGAATACTCATAATACTTTTTCTTCAAATATTTTCTCATTTTCCAATTCAGGGTACTTTGCATGCATTTTGGTGCTTTTGTACGTAGAAAGCTCAAAAACAATATATATACTTGTTTTTGGTCATGTTATTGTATTTTCTCCATAAGGTGTGTTTTGCATCAGTTTTAGCGTTTTGTTAGGTAATAAGTTAAAAACACTGAAAAGACTCTTTTTCCGTAATATTTTGTATTACCATATGCAGCAATTTCCATGCTTTTTAGAATTTTGATGGCTACAACCCTGTAAAACTCTCAAAAGACATGTTTCCGGTAATGTCGCTTCCTTTACCCATGCAGGGAGCTTTTCATGCATTCTGGTGTTTTGATACTTAATAATGTGGAAAAAAAAAAAGACACACAAAATAAAAATTTTTGTTAATGTTGTTTTGTTTCTCAATATGAAGTGATGTTAATACGTTTTAGCATTCTGGCACATAAGAAGCTTAAAAACACTCATAATACACGTTTCTTGTGATGTCTTTTTGTTTCCCCATATATAGTAATTTGCATTCATTTTGGTGTTTTTGTACGTAACTACCTCAAAAATGCTCAAAATAGACGTTTTTGGTGGTTATACTGATTCTCCATAAACTTATATTTTGCATGCGTTTTCAAAACACTAAAAAGAGACGATTTTTGGTAATCCTGTTTTGTTTTCCCAAAGAGTGTGCTATCCATGCTTTATATAGTTTTGTTGTCTAGCAACATGTGTTTTTAAGCGATTCTGAGCTTGTTAGACACCACAACGCTAAAAAAAATCATGGAAAGCACCATATATGAGAAAAAAACACATTACCGTAAACGTGTCTTTTTAGTATTTTTGAATTACGTACGAAAAAAAATAAAAAATAAAAAGGTAAAACGCATGGAAAACATGCGATGGATTTATGGTGTAAAGTACTCTATATAGTGAAACATAAAGACATTACGAGAAACGTATATTATGAGTGGTTTTGAGTATCTTACGTACCAAAATGCGAAAACGCCATAATACCACTGTATATGGAGAAACATTACCAAAAACGAATATTTTGAAAAATTTTCAGCTTGTTACGTACCAAAACGCAAAAATACATGCAAAGTAATCTATATGGGGAAACAAAAGACATTGCAGGAAACGTGTATTATGAGGTTTCTTGAACTTCTTACGTACTAATACACTAAAACGTATGATTAGCACTCTATATGGTATAAAAAAAAAAAAAAGTAACAAAAAAAAAATGTGTATTTTGACATTTTTTTTCACATCAATAGTCGCCATAACGCCAAAAGGCATGCAAAGCACCATACATTGATAAATGAAACGAGACCTCTATAAACGTGTCTTTTGAGTGTTTGAGCATGTTAAGCATGAAAATTATTAAAATTATGGGAAGCATTCTATATGGAAAAATAAAACATCATAAAAAATTGTCTTTTATAGTGTTTTGAGCTACTCACATACCAAAACACTAAAATGCATGCAAAACACTCTATAGAGAAAGGAAATAACATTACCAAAAAATAAGTATTTTGAGTATTTTCGAGTTATTTACGAAAAAAAAAGTCATAAGGAGAAACATTGAGTGTTCTTAAAGTTTTTTTTTTTCTTAGGTACCAAAACGTTGTAACGCATAGATAGCACAATACATGGAGAAACAGAACAAAATTACGAAAAACGTGTGTTTTAAGTAGTTTCCACATTGTTAGGTACCAGATAGCAAAATGCTTGTTTTTTGCTTTCAGCTTGTCACGTACAAAAACGCAAAATTGCATGGAAAATATCCTACATGGGGAAACAAAAGAACATTACAAGGAATGTCTATTATTATGAGAGATTTTGAGCTTCTTAGGTACCAAAACGTGAAAACGCATGAATAGCCCTCAATATGAAGAACATTACCAAATGTTGAATGTATTTCATATTGTTAGGTACCGAAACGCCAAAGTGCATGCAAAACACCCTATACTGGGAAAAGAAATTAGATTCTCAGAAATGTGTATTTTTAGTGCTTAAGAGCGTTCTTAGCACCAAAATAGTAAAAAAAAGCATGAAAAGCACTCTATGTGGGAAAACAAAACAATAGTAAAAACGTCTCTTTGCAGTGTTTTGAGCTGCTTATGTAACAAAACGCTAAAACGCAAGCAAAACACTCTATACTGAAAGCAGAGAAACTACCAAAAAGAAGTATTTTGAGTTTTTGAGCATGTTACGTACAAAAACACTAAAATGCTTGGAAAGTAACCTATATTAGAAAAGAAAAGATATTAAGAGAAACGTGTGTTATGAATGTTCATAAACTTTAGTTACCAAAACACTAAAAACATGATAATAGTGCTTTTTTTTTAGTTTTTTAGGTACCAAAACGATAAAACGCATAAATAGCACTGTATATAGAGAAAGAGAATAACATTACCAAAAACATGTACACTGAAAGTATTTCACTTTGCTATGTAACAAAACTCCAAAATGCATGCAAAGCATTTCATATTGGGCAATGAAAAGAGATATGAGAAAAAAAAAATTGAGTGGTTATGAGCATGGTAGGCATTATAACACCAAAAATTATTGAAAGCACCCTATATGGGAAAAGAAAACAACATTACCAAAATCGTCTCCTTTCTGTCTTGGAGGTAATTCCGTACCAAAACGCAAAATCTCATGCAAAATATCCTTTATGCAAACAAAATAGCATTACCAAAACCAAGTATATTCATTGTTTTTGAGATTGTTACGTAGTAAAACATTAAAATGCATGAAAAAGTACATTATAGAGTAAAATGAAAAGATAATACAGTACATTATAGAGTAAAATGAAAAGATAATACAAGAAAAGTGTTTTTGAGTGTGTTTTGAGCTTCTTACACATCAAAATGATAAAAAGATATGAATAACGCTCTATGTGGAGAAAGAACAATAATACCACAAACGTGTATTTTAATTTTTTTTTTCATATTGTTAGGTACCAGAACGCCAAAATGCATGCAAGGAAACGAAACGACATTACCAGAAATGTTTATTTTTAATATTTACTCACTTTCAGCGTGTTTCTCACTAAAACTCCCCCCAATTTTTTATTTTATTTCTATTTTTACGTAAGAATACGCTTAAAGACATGGAAAACACACTGTATGGAAAAAGAGAATAACCTTTTCAAAAACAATTATTGGGAGAGTTTTTCAGTTTTTTACGTAGAAAACTCCAAAATCCACACAAAGTTCTTTATATGGAAAACTAAATGATATTACGATAATATTAGAGTTTTCACCTTGTTCAGAAGCAAAATCATAAAACGCATAAATAGCACTCTATATAGAGAAACAGATCAATATTATATAAAACGTGTATTTTGAGTGTTTTTAACATTAATAAATACCAAAACGCCGAAATGCTTGCAAAACGCACCAAAACGCTAAAACGCACACAAAAACACCCTTTATGGAGAAAAAAAAACTATGATAAACAAATATTTTGAGTGTTTTCCAGCTTGTTACGCACAAAAACCCAAAATTTCATGCAAAATCCCGAAATGAGGAAACGAAAAGACATTATTATTATTATTACGTGTGATTCCTCGGTACCAAAATGCTAAAATTCTAGAAGAGCACTCTATATGGAGAAACAAAATAACATTATCAGAAATTAGTATTTTAAGCGTTTTTTCACATTGTTAGATGCGAAAACGCGATGCCTATATGGGTAAAAAAAATCGACGTTACTAAAAACGATTCTTTTGAGTGTTTATGAGTGTATTAGGAACCAAAATACTAAAAAGATAGGAAAGCTCCTTATATAGGGAAACAAAAGTTTAAAAAAACGTGCCCTTAAAATATTTTTAGTTATTTACGTACAAAAGCGCTATAACATATGGAAAACACCGTTTTTGGAGAAAGAAAATAACATTTCTAAAAAGAAGCATTTTCGCTGTCATGAACTTACGTAAAGGAACGCCAAAATACATGGAAATTACCCTGTATAGGAAACAAAAGAACATTACGAGAAACGTGCATGCATTTTGGTATTTATAGCTAGCAATTTGAACAACTCAAAATATACGTTTTTTTTGTTTATGTTGTTACGTTTCTCCTTATTCTCCTTCTCCTTAGAGTGCTATGCACGTCTTTTTTTTCCGTTTTGGTAAGTAAGAAGTTCAACAAAAAAAAAAATAATTAACGTTTCTCTTAATTTGTTTTCGTTTCCTTATATTGAGTTATTTCCATGGATTTTGATGTTCTGGTACCAGACGAGGTGAAACACACTCATAATAGACGTTTCTGATCAGTTTGTTCTCTTTTCCATGTATTATTTCGCTTTGGTACCTAAAACACTAACAAAAACACTTAAAAAACATTTCTGAAAAATGTCGTTTTGTTTCTCCATATAGAGTGCTTTTCATGGATCTTGCAAGCGTATTGGTTGCTAACAATGTGAAAAGCAATCAAAATACACGTTTTTCGTGATGTCTTGTTTCTCCTTATAGATCACGCATTTTTGAGATTTGGTAACAAAGAAAGTGAAAATAAAAATACTATTAACGTTTCTCATAATGTCTAACAATACACGGTTTTGGTAACTTTGTTCTCTCCTTATAGATCACGCATTTTTGAGATTTGGTAACAAAGAAAATGAAAATAAAAATACTATTAATGTTTCTCATAATGTCTAACAATACACGGTTTTGGTAACTTTGTTCTCTTTCTTCAAATCTTGTGCATTGCATACGTCTTGGAGTTTTGGTACTTAGCAAGGTGATAAAAACTAAAAACAAACGTTTTTGGTAATGTTGTTCTGTTTCTCCATATAGAGGGTATTTTACGCGTTTTAATGTCTAGGTACGTAAGTAGTTCAGAAACACGTATGATACACGTTGCTTGTAATAGCTGTTTGTTTTCCATCTAAGGTACTTTACATGCATTTTGGCATTTTTGTACATAACACGCTCAAAAAACTCAAAAGACACATTTTTAGAAATGTTCTGTTTCTCGATATAGAGTGCTGTTTATACGTTTTAGGATTTTGGTACATAAGAAGCTCAAAAGCTTTCATAACACACTTTTCGCGTAATGTCTTTTCCTTTCCCTATACGTATTCGCATTAAAAACACAAACAAAAAACAAAAAACAAGAAAGTGTTTTAAAAGAAGCTTAAGAAATACTCATTATCCACATTCATCGTAATGTATTTACATTTCTCCATATAGAGTATTTTCCATGCAATTTTGCGTTTTTTTTTTTACGTAAGAAGCTCAAAAACACTCAAAATTCTTGTTTTTTGGTAATATTATTGTTTCTATATAAAACATGTTTTGCATGACATAGCTTTTTAGCACGAACTTAAGTAAAAAAAAAAACATTCAAATGTCACGTTTTTTTGGTAATAAAGTAAAAAACACTGAAATGTCACGGTAATGTTTTCTATTCCCCTACAGGGTGCTCTCCATGCTTTATAGTGTTTTGTTGCCGCAGCGCGCTCAAAAACTCTGGAAAGATCGTGTCTTTTTTTCCATATATACATGTATATTTTCTGTTTCTCTTTAAAAGTTTTTTTTTTCATGCATTTTAGTTTTTTGCTACGTAAGTAGCTCAAAACACTCAAAAGACACGTTTTTGCTAATGTTTTATTTTTCCATATAGGGTTATTTTTAATGCTTTTTAACGTTTATCGTGCCTAACACGCTCAAAAAAACTCCCCCAAAAAACAAGTTTTTGTTAATGTCGTTTCGTTTCCTTATATGGTGGCTTTGCATGCATTTTGGCGTTTGATACCTAACACTGGTAGAAACAATCAAAATACACTTTTCGTAATGATGTTTTGTTTCTCAATGCAGAGCGTTATTCATGCCCTTTAACGTTTTGGTACCTAAGAAGAAGTAACTCTCATAATACACACATAATACACATTTCTCTTAACATTATTTTCTTCCCCCCATATAGAGTACTTTCCATGCATTCTAGAAATTTTGTACGTAACAAGCTCAGAAACTGAAAATACACGTTTTTGGTAAAAGTTATACTTTTCTCCATAAATGGAGTTTTTCCTGCGTTTTAGCATTTTGGTACGTAAGTAGCTTAAAAAACACTGAAATGACAAGAATTCGGTAATGATGCATTATTTTCCCATATAGGGTACTTTCAATTCTTTCTAGCGTTTTGGTACCTAACACGTCCATAATCAATCAACAAAAACGTTTCTTTACATGTCGTTTCCTTTCCCCATATAAGGTGCTTTACATGCATTTTGGCTTTTGGTACCTAACAATGTGAAATATATGTTTTTGGTAGCGTTGTTCTGTTTCTCCATATGCGTTTTAGCGTTATGGTACTTAAGAAGCACAAAAACATTCATAATACATGTTTCTCGTCATTTTTTTTTTTTTTTGTTTCCCCATATTTGTTGTTTTATATGCATTTAGGCGTTTATGTACGTAAGAAGCTCAAAAACACTAAAAATACTTGTTTTTGGTAATGTTACTCTGTGTCTCCATAAAGGTTTTGCGTGCGTTTTTATCATTTTGGTACGCATGTAGCTAAAAAAAAAAATATCAAAAGACTCGTTTTGCTTTCCAATATAGGGAGCTTTCCAAGTTTTTTTTTAGCTTTTTGTTGTCTAACATGCACAAAAATACTCTAAAAGATACGTTTCTTTTAATGTAGTTTCTTTTTCCCATATAGGACACATGGCATGCATTTTGGTATTTTGGTACTTAACAGAATAACTTTACCAAAAACAAGTATTTTGAGTGTTTTTGAGCTTTTTACGTAAAAAAAAAAAAAAAAAGAAACGCCAACATGCATGCAAAGTATCCTATATAGGGAAAGGAAACGAGATTTCCAGAAATCAGTTTACTGAGTTCTTATGAGCATTTTAGGGACCAAAACGCTGAATACAATGAAAGTTTCCCTTTATGGGAATATAAAACAACATTGCGAAAAATGTGCTTTTTTTTTTGTGTTTATTATTATTATTGTTATTACGCACGAAAACGCTACAACGCTTCACATTTTGGTACCCAAGGAGCTCAAAAACACTAGCAATACACGTTTCTCGTAATATCTTTTTGTTTCCCCATATAAGGTACTCTTTATGCACCTTTGCGTTTTTTTTTTATATAACAAGCTCAAAAACTCTCAAAACACTTGCTTTTGGTAATGTAATTTTGTTTCTCCATTCAGGGTGTTTTCATGTTTTTTAGCGTTTTGGTACGTAAGAAGCTGGAAAATACTCAAAAGACACCTTTATGGATAATATTCTTTTTCATAACCATATTGAGTGTTTTCCATACTTTTTAGCGTTTTGGCGCCTATATGCACAAATACTCTCAAGACAGACGATTCTTGTAATGTCGTTTTCTTTCCTCATATAAGGGGCATTCAATGCTTTTTTGGCGTTTTGGTATCTATGTGAAAAACACTAAATAACATATTTTTGGTAATGTTTCGTTTCACCATATAGAATGGTATTAGCTCGTTTTCCCGTTTTGGTACCTTAGAAGCTTAAAAACACTTATAATATAAGTTTCTCGAAATGCCTTTTTGTTTCTCAATATAGCGTAAATTATCTACATAATAAGCTAAAAAAATAAAAATATTATTTATTTATTTTTTTTTATAATATTATTCTCTATCTTCATAAAATGTGTTCTGCATGCGTTTCAGTGTTTTGGTACGTATGAAGCTGAAAAAAAACACTCATAAAACATATCTTTCGACTTCTTGTTTAGTATTCCTATATAGGGTGATTTCCATGCTTTATAGTGTTTGGTGTCTGTCAGGCTTAAGAACATTTAAAAGACACGTTCCTCGTAATTCCGTTTTGTTTCGCTTTATAGGAGGCTTTGCATGTATTTTGGATTTTTTCTTACCTAACAATGTGAAAAACACATACTATAAATACACAGTTTTGGTAAGTTGTTCTCTTTCTCCATATAGAGTTGTGTTCATGCGTTTTAATATTTTGGTACCTCAAAACTTAAAAAAAAAAAAAAAAAAAAAAAAAAAAAAAAAAAAAAAAAAAAAAAAAAACATGATACACGTCTCTCCTAATGTTTTTTTTTTCCCTATTTAGATACTTTCCATGAATTTTTGCGTTTTTCTACGTAACAAGCTGTTTTTTTTTCGTAATGTTACTCTGTTTCTTCATAAAATGTGTTTTGTAATCGTTTTAGCGTTTTGGTACTAAAGTAACTCAAAAGCACTGAAAATGAGACTTTTTTTCTTGTAATGTAATGTTTTCGAATACAGGGTGTTTTCCATGTTTCTTCTTTTTTATTTTATTTTATTTTATTTTTTTTAGCGTTTTGGTGCTTAACAGAATCATAAGACATATTTCAAGAAATTTCGTTTCCTTTTTCATATAAGGTAGTTTGCGAGAATTTTGGCGTTTTGACATTTAAGAATGTGAAATATACTCAAAATAAAGGTTTTTCTTCATGCTGTTTTGTTTCTCGATATAGAGTGCTGTTCATTAATTTTAGCATTTGGTCCCTAAGAAGCTGTAAATCTCTCGTAATATATACGTTCCTCGTAATATCTTTTAATTTACTTCGCAAAGTATTTTTTTTTACAATTTTCTACTTAATAATCAGAAAAAAAAACACGTTTTTCGTTATGTTATTCTGATTCTACTTCTTTTTTATGCATTTCAGCGTTTTGGTAGGGAAGTAGCTAAAGAAAACTGATGATAGACGTTTTTGATCATTGCTTTCCCATATATGGTGCTTTTTCCATCCTTTTTATTGGTTTGGTGCCTTGCACGCTCATAAACATCCTAAAGACACGTTTCTGGAAATCTCGAATTCCTTTCACCATAACAGGGAGCTTTCGAAGCAATTTAATTTTTTTGCTACGTGATATACAAAAAAAAAAAAAAAGCTCGTTTTTCACACACACAAAAGACACGTTTTTGGTAATGTTTATCCATAGAGTGAATTCTACATACATTTTGGTGTTTTGGCACATAATAATGGAAATGTTTTTTTTCTTTCTCGATATAGAATATTTATTATTCATGCGTTTTAGCATTTTGTACCTGAGAAGCTTAAAATGTCTCATAATACACTATTCTCGTAATGTCTTTTCGTTTCCCTATATATATTACTTTGCATACATTTTGACATTTTTCTACCTAACAATCTTAATATCACACAAAATACACGTTTCTGATAAAGGTATATGTTTTCTTTATAATCATTATATATATATATATATATATATATATATATATATATATATATATATATATATATATATATATATATATATATATATATATATATATATATATATATATATATATATATATATATATATATATATATATATATATATATATATATATATATATATATATATATATATATATATATATATATATATATATATATATATTAACGTTTCTCGTAATTTGTTTTCGTTTTCTTATTTGGTTTATTTGCATATATTTTCAAACACAGTCACAATACACGTTTTTGATAAGTTCCTTCATCAATGAACGTGTTTTCCATACATTCATTTGAATGCATTTTGGAGTTTCGGTCCATAAGAAGATGAAAAACACTCAAAAACACGTTCGTTTTGTTTCTCTATAAAGAGTGCTATTCACGCTTTTTTGCTTTTTGGTACCTAAGAAACTAAAAAATACTCATAACACATTTCTCGTAATGTCCTTTCGTTTTCTTATATAGGATGCTTTGTATGCATTTTGGCGTTTCGATATCTTACAAGGTAAAAAAAAAAAAAAAAAAAATGTTTTTGGTAATGTTGTTCTGTGTCTCCATTGAGTGCTATTCACGCGTTTTAGCATTTTTGTACGAAATAAACCCAACGCTGAAAGTGCAGGTTTTTAGTAATGTTATTCTATTTCTCCATGGATGGTGTTTTGCATGTGTTTTAGCTTTTTGGTAAGTAAGAAGCTTAAAACACTCAAAAGACACGTTTTCTGTAATTTCATTTATATTCCCATATAGGGTGCTTTCCATGCTATTTAGCTTTTTGGTGCGTGCCACGCTGAAAAACACACAAAAGACGCGTATCTGATAATGTCGTTTCATTTCCTCATTTAGGAAGCTTTGGATGCATTTTGGCGTTTAGGTACCTAACAATGTGAAAAGACTCAAAATACAAGTTTTTTTTCATGTTTATCAGTTTTTCCCTATTGATTGTTATTCATGCGTTTTCGTGTTTTGATACCTAAGATGAAAAACAGTCATAATACACTTTTCTCGTAATGTTCCTTCTATCACCATATAGGGAATTTTGCATCAATTTTGGAGAATCTTGTACATAACAAGCTCAAAAAAACTAAAAAAAAAATTGTAAAAAAAAATTTTGCTCCATTTATACGGTTTTTTTTTTTTCAGCCCTTTAAGAAATTTGGTACGTAACTCAAAAACACTTATAAGACAAGTTTTTTTTTGGAAATGTTGCTTTCTTTCCCCATATAGGGTGGTTTCCATGCTTTTCAGCCTAACAAGCTCATAAACACTCAAAAGACACGTTTCTGGAAATGTCGTCTCTTTTCCCCATATACGAGTGTGTGCATTGCATGCATTTTGGCGTTGTGGTAGCTAACAATGTGAAAAACACTTAAATACAAGTTTTTGGTAATCTTCTGTTTCTCCATATAGTGTCCTATACAAGCGTTTCAGCGTTTTCGTATCTAAGAAGCTCAAAAATACTCATAATACATATTTATCGTAATATCCTTTTGTTTCCCCCTATAGGTTGCTTTGTATGCATTTTGGGATTTCGGTCAACAAGATGAAAAACACTGAAAAACACGTTTTTTTGGGGGGTTCGTTTTGTTTCTCCAAAAAGAGTGCTACTCACGCTTTTTTTTTTTCTTTTTGGTACCTAAGAAACTCAAAAACACTCATAATACACGTTTCTTGTAATGTCCTTTCGTTTCCCATATAGGGTGCTTTGCATGCATTTTGACGTTTTTCTACGTAACAAGCTCAAAATGACTGAAAATGCTTGTTTTGGTAGTTTATTTATTTATTTATTTATTATTATTATTATTATTTTTCTTTTTTGCTCCATAAAAGGTGTTTTAGTGTTGTTTTCGTACGTATGAAAATGAAAAACACTCAAAAACACCTTTTTAGTAAATTTGTTTTCTATTCCCATATAGGGTGCTTTCCATGCTTTTTTAGTGTTTATGTGCCTAGTATGAACAAATACACTCAAAATATACGTTTCTTTTAATGACGTTTCGTTTCCGAGTATAAGGGGCTTTGTATCCTCTTTTGCGTTTGGTACCTAACAATGTTTAAAAAAAAAAAAACTCAAAATACACATTTTTGTTCTGTTTCTCCATAGCGTATTCATGCCTTTTAGCGTTTTGTTACCTAAGACGCTCAAAAACAATCATAATACACATTTCTCGTAATGTCTTATCGTTTCCCCATATAGCGTACTTACAATGCATTTTGGCATATTTCTACGTAAAACACTCATTTTTTTTTTTTTTAATTATTCTCTTTCTCCATAAAAGGTGTTTTGCTTGAGATTTAGTGTTTGTATGTCTTTAAACTTTTTAGGTACTAAAACGCTAATATGCGCCCAAAACTCAGTTTATGGAGAAACAGAACAACAAAAGCAAAAAAAGAAAAAAAAAACTGTTTTGAGTGTTTCTGAGCATGTTAGGTAACAAAACACCAAAATGCTTGCAGAGTACCTGATATGGGGAAACTAAACGATTTTAAGAGAAACTTATATTTTCCCATGTTAGGTACCAAAACGTAAAAATATACACAAAGCACCCTATATGAAGGAACAAAACAACATCATGTGTATTTTGATTGTATTATGATCACCAAAAACGTGTCTTTTGAGTGTTTTTTTCTTTTTTCAGCTTCTTATCTACCAAATACCTAAACCGCATGCAAAACGCACTTTATGGAGAAACAGAACATTACCAAAAACGTGTTTTCATTGTTTTCCAACTTATTGGTACCAAATCGCCAAAATGCATGCAAAAGGGAATGCAAAAGTGAATGCAAAGCACCATATAAAGGAAAAAAAAAGAAATAAAAACTATTAAAAACGTGTCTTTTGAGTGTTTTTCATCTTTTTCCGATCTAAATCGCTAAAACGTATACAGAAAACCCTATTTGGGGTAACGAAACGACATTACTAAAAACGTGTTATTTGGATGTTTTTGAGCGTATTAGGCAGAAAAAACGATGAATAGCATTGAAAGCACTGATGTGTAAACAAAACAATATGTAATCAAAAAGTATTTTGAGTGTTTTTGAGCTTCTTATGTTATAAAACGCTAAAACGTGTGATTAAAAACGTGTGATTAAAGCATTTTCCATCTTTTTAGGTACTAAAAAGACGAAATTAATGTAAAGGACTCGATATGTAGAAACGAAACGATGCTAACAGAGACGTGTATTATGAGTATTTTTCAGCTTCTTAGGTAATAAAACGCTAAAACACGTGAACAGTACTTTATATGGAGAAGAGAACATTTAAAAAAAATGTATATTGACTGTTTTTTTTTTTTTTTTTTAGGTACCAAAACGCCTAAGTGCATGTAAGGCATCTCATATGGAAAAAGAAAACACAATTATCAAAAAAGTGTTTTCTCACTGTTTTTGAGCTTGTGTAGCAAAAGTGAATGCAAAGCACTATATAAAGGAAAAAAATAATAATAATAAAACTGTTAAAAACGTGTCTTTTGAGTGTTTTTCATCTTTTTCCGAACTAAATCCCTAAAACGTATATAACCTTCTATGGAGAAAATGATATTACAGAAAACATGTATTTTAAGAGTTCTGACCATATTAGCTACCAAAACGCGAAAATGCATGCAAAGCACCCTAGATGGGGTAACGAAACGATATTACCTAAAACGTGTCATTTAGAATTTTTTGAACGAATTAGGCAACAAAACGCTAAAAAAAAAGGCATGGAAAACACCCTATATAGGAAAAGTAGACAACATTATCAAAAGTTTGTCTTTCACTGTTTTTCAGCTTCATAGGTACCAAAATGCTAAAACGCGTGTAAAACACTGTTTATAGATAATCATAACAACATTACCTATAACGAGTGTTTTGAGTGTTTTTGAGCTTGTTAGGAACCAAAAAACTCCAAAATGCATGCAAAAGCATCCTATTTGGGGTAACGAAATGACATTACCTTCTTTTTTTGAGGGGATTTTATTTTATCATATTAACCAAAACGCTAAAAAAAACATGGACAACACTCTATATAGGAAAACAAAACAACATTATCTAAAACGTGTTGTTTGAGTGTTTTTTTTTTTTAGCTTTTAACGTACCAAAACGCTGAAACTTGTCCAAAACATCCTTTTTATAAAAACAGAAAAACATAAGGAAGAAGGTGTTTTGAGTATTTCTGAACTTTGGTAACAAAACGCCAAAATGCACGCAAAGTACCCGATATGGGGAAGCTAACCGATATTAAAAAAAAGTTGATTGTGAGTGTTTTTCAGCTTCTTATGTACCAAAACGCTGAAACATCTTAATAGCTTTCTATATGGAGAAACAGAAAAAAAAAAACAAAAAAAACATTACCAATAACGTGAACTATGTGAAATGAAGCTAGTCAAGTTTGGTGAAGGGGCTCGGAATGGTGGTCGTAACACATCAAAAAGCTAAATAGTATGGAAAACATTCTGTATGGGAAAACAAAACATTATTAAAAAAAGGCCTTTTAAATGTTTTTGAGCCTCTTGCATAACAAAACGCTTAAAACAGGTGTAAAACTCCCTTTATGGGAAAACATTACCAAAACATGTGATTTAAGCATTTTCCAGTTTGTTAGGCATAAAAAGCCACATTGCATGCAACAGACCCGATATGGGGAAACGAAACGATATTAAAAGAAACGTGTATTATGAGTATTTCTTTTAGCATCTTAGGTAACAAACCGCTAAAACACGTGAATAGCAGCCAATATGGAGAAAAAGAGAAACAATGCTAATAACGTGGATATTGAGCATTTGTTACATTGTTATGTACCAAAGCGCCAAAGTCCATGTAAAGCACTTTATATGGGGAAAAAAAACAGCACAATAAAAAACGTGTCTTTTTAGTGTTTTGAGCTTGTTAGGTAACAAATCACGAAAGTGTATACAAAAGCACCCTATATAGTAAAATAAATAAATAAATAAATAAATAAATAAATAAATAACATTAATAATAAAGTTATTTCTTAATGTTTTCAACATACAAAACACTCTTTATGGAGAAAATAACAACTTTACCAAAAACGTGTATTTTGAGAGTTTTTGAGCCAAAATCCACGCAAAGCACCATATATGCGGTAACGAATTCCCATTACCAGAAATGTGTCATTTAGGTGTTTTTGAGCGTAATAGGCAGCAAAACGCTAAATAGCATAGAAAACACACTACGTGGGAAAACAAAACAACATTATCAAAAACGTGTCTTTTGAGTGTTTTTAAGCTTCTTACGCACCTAAACGCTAAAATATGTCCAAAAAACACTATCTAGATAAACATAACATTAGCAAAAACGTGTGTTTTGAGTGTTTTTGAGCCAAAATACAAATAAGGTACCCGATATAAGGAAATGTAACGTTTGTGTATCAAACCGCTAAAACACGTGAACAGCAGTCTATATGGAGAAACAGAACAGTATTACCAAAAAACGTGTATTATGATTGTTTTTCCCCATGTTTCGTATCAAAATGCCAAAAATGCAAACAAAGAACCCTACATGAAGAAACAAAACAACATTTAAAAAAAGTGTATTAAGAGTATTTTTGTGGTAGTTAGGCACCAAAACGCTTATGTACATGCAAAGCATCCTATTTGAGAAAAGCAAACAAAATTACCAACAAAATACCTTCCGAGTGTTTTTTTTTTTTAACTTCTTACGTACCAAACGCAAAAATACATGCAAAACGCCCTTTTTGGAGAAACAGAACACCATTGCCAAAAACGAGTATATTGACTGTTTTTGAGTTTCTTAGGTACCAAAACGCAAAAATGCATGCAAAGCAGCCTCAGTGGAGTAACGGAACAACATTACCAGAAACATGTCATTTGGGGTATTTTTGAACATAGGCACCAAAACGCTAAAAAAAAAAAAAAAAATGGAATACACTCTGATAAAACAAGAGCATTACCCAGAAAAAGTGTCTTTTGAGTGTTTTTTTTATTTTTATTCTTACATAGCAAAACGCTTAAACGCGTGCAAAACACCCTTTTATGGAAAAATAAAACATTACAAAAAAACGGTAGTTTTTGAGTGTTTTTGAGCATGTTAGGTACCAAAAGGCCAAAATAAATACAAATTATTACACAACAAACAAAATACTCACACACACACACACACATATATATATATATATATATATATATATATATATATATATATATATATATATATATATATATATATATATATATATATATATATATATATATATATATATAGGTACCTTATTAGGTTCCAAAACGTCATAAGCAAAGCACCATATTTTAGGTAACATTACCAGAAACCTGTCATTTAGGAGTTTTTGAGCATATGAGACAACAAAACGCAAAAAGAAAAATAGATAAAAATGAAAAATTCTTTATATAGGGAAACAAATCAACATTATTGAAATATGTCTTTCGAGTATTTTTAAGCTTTTTATGTACCGAAACGTGAAAAAAAAAGCATTACTATAAACGTGTTAAGTATCTTCCAGCGTGTTAGGTACCAAAACGCCAAAATGCATCTAAAGTATCCAATATGGGATATTAATAGAAACGTGTATTGTGAGCGTTTTTCAGCATCTTATGTACCAAAACGCTAAAACACGTGAATACCACCCTATATGGAGAAACAGAACATTATCAAAAACATGTATTGCGGTTGCTTTTCAAAAACCAAAACGCCAAAATGCTTACAAATCACCCTATAAAAAGAAACAGATTACCAAAAACGTGTACTATGAGTGTTTTTTCAGCTTCTGAAACACGAAAACGCTAAAGTGCATCCAAAATAAGCTGTATAGGAGAAGTAAACAACATTACCATAAACGTGCCATATGAGTGTTTTCAGCTTCTTACGTACCAAAACTCGAAAACGTATGTTTTTAGAGTTTTCAAGTTCGTTAGGTAATATAACGCCAAAGTGCATGTAATGCATCATATATGGGAAAACAACTTTACCAAAAACGTGTCTTTTGAGTGTTTTTCAGCTTGTTAGGTACCAAATCGCCAGTGTATGCAAAGTTTCACATAAAGGAAAAGAAAACAACATTACCAAAAAACGTGTCTTTTGAGTGTTTTTTAGTTTCTTACGTACCAAAAGGTTAAACTGCATACGAAACACTCTTTATGGAGAAGATAGACAACATTACCAAAAAACCGTGTATTATGAGAATTTTTGAGCTTATTAGGTACCAAAATGCCGAATTGCATGCAAAGCACCTTATATGGGTTAATGAAACGACATTACAATTTAGGATTTTTTTAAAGCAATTAACACCATAACGTTTAAAAAAAAAAAACCTATATGTGAAAAAAAAACATTGTCAAAAACGTGTCTTTTTAATTTTTTTTTTTTTTTGCCTTTTACATACCAAACCGGTAAAACGGGTCCAAAACACACTTTATGGAGAAATAGAACAACATCAGGACAAACGTGCGTTTTGAGTGTTTTTGATCTTGTAACCTAAAAAAAAACAAAAAAAAAAACACCAAAATACATGCAAAGTATCCGACATGTGGAATGGAGTCGATTTTAATAAAAGTCTGTTTTTCAACTTCATAGATACCAAAACGCTAAAACACGTGTTTCTCTATAAGGAGAAACAGAACAACATTACCAAAACGTGTATCATGAGTGTTTTTCCTCATGTTAGATAACAAAACACAAAATGCATACAAAACACCCTATATTAAGAAAAAGAACATTACCAAAAACGATTTTTAGGTACCAAAACGCCAAAGTGTGTGCAAAGCACCATATATGAGAAAAGAAAAGAACATTAGAAAAAAGTGTCCTTTAAGTGATTTTCAGCATCTAACTACCAAAATGCTAAAACGCGTGCAAAACGCCCTATATGGAGAAACAGAACATTATCAAAAACGTGTTATCAGTGTTTTCTAGCTTGTTAGATACCAAAACGCCAAAATGTATGCAAAGCACCCTATTTGGAGTAAGGAAACGACATTCCCAGGAACGTGTCATTTGGGTTTTTTCTTGAGTATATTAGGCATCAAAACGCTAAAAAAAGAAATTGGAAAACATCCTATATGGCAAAACAAAATGACATTATCAAAAACGTGTATTTTGAGTGTTTTTAAGCTTCATACGTACCAAAACGCTAAAATGCGTGCAAAAAAATCCTGAATGGAGAAACAGAACAACATTACCAAAAACGGGTGCTTTGAGTGTTTTTGATCTTGTTACGTAACAATATGTCAAAATGTATGCAAATTACTCTATATGGGGAAACGGAACAATTTTCACAGAAACGGTTATTATGAGTGTTTTCAAATCCATAGATACCAAAACGCTAAAACACATGAATAGCACTCTATATGGAGAAACAGAGCAACATAACCAAACCGTTTATTATGAATGTTTTTTCCCATGTTATGTTCCAAAACGCCAAAATGCAAAAAAAATCACCCTATATCAAGAAACAGAATATCATTACCAAAAACGCGTTTTATGAGAGTTTTTGAGCTTGATAGGTAGCAAAACACCAAAGTGCGTACAAAGTACCCTATATGGGGGGAAAAAAAAAAAGAAACCAAAAACGAGTCTTTTGAGTTTTATCAGGTTCTTATGTACCAAAACGCTAAAACGCACGGAAAACGTTCTTTAGGGAGAAACATAATAACATTATTAAAAATGTGTTTTGGGTGTTTTCCACCTAGTTACCAAAACGAAAATGCGTGCAATGTTTGGAGTAACGAAGCAACATACCCAGAAAGGTGACCGTTGGGTATTCTTGAGCATATTAGTCAACAAAAATAAATAAAAAAAAAAAAAAAAGGCTTGGAAAAAATTATATGGAAAAAAAAAATGTATAATAAAAAGCATGTCTTTTGAGATTTTTGAGCTTATTACGTACGAAAACGCTAAAACACGTCAAAACACACTTTATGGAGAAACAGAACATTACGACAAACATGTGTTTTGAGTGTTTTTTTTTTTATCCTGTTAGGTAAGAAAACAAAAAATGCATGCAAAGTATCCAATATATGGAATGGAAATTATTGTGTATTATGAGTGTTTTCAGCTTCTTAGGTAACAAAACACACTTTATATGGAGAAACAGAACAATATTAATAAAAACGTGTATTATGAATTATCATTATTATTATTTCTTACATGAAGAAACAGAACATCACTAAGATGTTTAAGGTTGAGATGAGTGTTTTTGAGTTTGTTAGGTAGCAAAACGCCAAGTGCATGCAAAGAACCCTATATGGAAAAAGAAAAGAACATTACCAAGATTGTGTCTTGAGTGTTTTTCAGTTTCTTACGTACCAAAACGTTTAAACGCATGTAAAAACACCTTTTATGGAAAAACGGAACAACATTGCCTAAACCGTATTTCAATTTAATTTTTTTATTTATTCATTTATTTACGTATTTATTTAATTTATTTAATTAATTTATTTTTTTGTTTATTTATTTATTTATTTATTTATTTATTTATTTATTTTTTGTGTGTGTGTGTGTTTATGAGCTTCTTAGGTACCAAAACGCCAAAATGCAAGGAAAGCACCCACTATGGGGTAACGGAACAACATTGCCAGAAAAGTGTCATTTGGCTATTTTTGAGCATATTACGAACCAAAACGATGGAAAGCATGGAAAACACTCTAGATGGGAAAACAAAAGAACACTATCAAAAACGTCTTTTTTTTTTTTTTAGCTTCTTACGTAATAAAACGCTAAAAACAACCGAAACAACCTTTATGGAGAAACATAACTATACAAAAAACGGGTGATTTGAACGTATTTCAGCTTGTTAGGTACCTGAACGCCAAAATGCATGGAATTTATCCGATATTGGGAAACAAAACAATATTAAGAGAAAAGTTTAATATAAGTGTTTTTAAGCTTGTTATTTACCAAAACGCTAAAGTGCATGCGAAGCACCCTTTATGAGAAAAGAAAACACCATTACAAAAAAAAAAGTGTTTTTCAAGTATTTCCTGCTTCTTACTTCCCAAATCGCTAAAACACGTGCAAAACACCTTATATGAAGAAAAAGAACATCATTATCAAAAGCTTATGTTATGAATGTTTTGCAGCTTGTTAGGTAGCAAAACGCCAAAATGTATGCAAAGCGCCTTCTTTCGGGTAAGGGAACGACATTATCAGAAACGTTTTACTTAAGTGTTTTTGAGCATATTAGGCTCCAAAACGATAAAAAGCATGGAAAACACTCTATGTGGGGAAAAAAAAAACATTATCGAGAACATATACTTTTATTGTTTTTGAGCTTCTTACGTACCAAAACGCTAAAACGAGTCCAAAACATCCTTTTATGGAGAAACAGAAAACATTAGCAAAAAACATGTATTTTAAGTGTTTTTGATTGTGTTAGGTACAGAAACGCTTAAATACATACAAATTACATTATATTGGGAAACAAAACGATAATAACAGAAAATTTATCATGACAGTTTTTTTTTTTTTTTTAGCTTCTCAGGTACCATAACCGTAAATCAAATGAATAGCACTCTATATGGAGGAAAAACATCATTATCAAATCGTGTATTCACTATGTAACATGATTTTTGTCTTTGACAAACATGCGTTATTTTCCAACTCTTTTCATTGCAAAACAAAAGAAAATGTCCATTATTCCTGTCATTATTCTTGTAGCTTTTAGAATGATTTTTTTTTTTTTTATCCCAAAATAGCTATTTTTGACCATTTTTCCAGATGCTGTCACAGAGAACTTCTTTGCTCTTGTCTTAATGAATTGACCACATATGTAGCAGAATACATCTGGAAAATGATTGCAGCCCCTTGATGCCATTTCACCTCTTGTGATGTGTCTTATCTGGCAGCCAAAGCAGAACTGATTAGTGGTCTGCAAGCCCCTACTTTTATATTTTCAAGCAGTACTTTAGAATATTCCTAGTCTTTCTAGAATGTGTTCCAGAATGTCCTCAATCTTTCTAGAATATTCTTAAACCTACTTTAGAATATTCTGAATCATTCTTGTATACTCTAGAAAATTTCTGAAACTTCTACATATTTTTACTGTATTCCAGAAAGTTCTAGAATATTCTGGAAATGTTTACATTGAACGGAATGTTCTAAAATGTTCTAGAAACTCCTAAAAGTGTTTGGTAAAACATTCTGGGAAATTTCAGAAGATTTCTGAAATGTAAGCAAACTCTTTTAAATATGAATAATTTCTTGCTAGATCTGGTCAGTTAAAAATGATCTTATTAAAACTAAAAATTTGTATAACATTTTATATTGTTTCTTTCATTGTTTTACCTTATTTGGAACATTTTAAAAGCAATTAGATAAGCAATTGAGATTTTGCAAAGGTTTGACATGAAAACCAATAGTAACACAAACTATAATGAATGTTCTAACCAGAAAAAAAAACTGTTTTAGGATCAAAATAACTTTTTTTTTCTATTTTGTTTAGATGAAAATAACACGAAAATTATGGTTTGGGGCTAAGGACAAGACAAAAGTGAAATTTTGTTACATAGTGATTTCCCCATAGTTTTCCCCACGTTAGATACGAGAATCCAAAAATGTATAGAAGCTATCCTATATGAAGAAAACGAACATTACCAAAAACGTGTATTATGAGTGTTTTTTTTTTTTTAATTGCAAGGTAGGAAAACGGTAAAGAACATGAAAATCACCCTATATGGGGAAAAAAAAATTACTAAAAAAGTGTCTTTTTAGTGTTTTCCAGCTTCCTACGTACCCAAGTTCTATAACGCATGCAAAGCACCAGTCATGGAGAAATAGAACAGCATTACCAAAAAACGTGTTTTGAGTTTGTTTTTTTTCACTTTGTCACCTGTTGTTCTTATGTACTAAAACCCCAAAATGCATACAAATCAGTGTATATGGTATAACGGAACATTGCCAGAAACGTGTGATTTGGATGTTTTTTTGAGTATAATAGGCACCAAAATGCTAAAAGCAATGGAAACCTCTCTATATGGGAAAACAAAACAACATGATCAAAAACGTGTATTTTGAGTGTTTTTAAACTTCTTAGATACGAAGTAGCCAATGCAAAGCACCTTATATGGGAAAAGAAAAACAGTATTAATCAAAACGTGTCTTTTAAGTGTTTTTCAGTTTACGTACCAAAACGATAAAATGCATGTAGAACACCCTTTATGGAGAAAAATAACAAAATTACAAAAAAAAAAAAAAAACGTGTATTTTGAGTTTTCGAGCTTATTAGGTATCAAAACGCCAAAATGCATTCAAAGTATCTTACATGGGGTAACGAAAAGACATTCCCAGAAACGTGCCAATTAGGTGTTTTCGAGCGTATTAGGCACAGAAACACTAAAAAGAATGAAAAAAAAAACACCAAATATGGGAAAAAAAGCAGCATTATTTAAAACGTGTCTTTTGGGTGTTTTTTTTCAGCTTTTTACGTACCAAAACGCTAAAACGTGTCCAAAACACACTTTATGGAGAAACAGAACATTAGGAAAAACGTGTGTTTTCAGTGTTTTGAGCTTGTTAGTTAATAAAACGCAGAAATTCATGCAAAGTATCCATCACGGGGAAACGAAACGATTTTCAAGAGAAACGTTTATTGAATGTTTTTCAACTTCATAGATACCAAAACGCTAAAGCACATGAATAGCACTCTGTATGGAAGAACAAAACATGACCAAAAATGTCTATTATTAACGTTTTTCCTCATGTTAGGTACCAAAACGCAAAAATGCATACAAAGCACGCTATATATATATATATATATATATATATATATATATATATATATATATATATATATATATATATATATATATATATATATATATATATATATATATATATATATATATATATATATATATATAAAACACCAAAAAACATGGCGTTTGACTGTTTTCCAGCTTCTTATGTACCAAAACGCTAAAATGCATTCAAAACTACCTTTACGGAGAAACAGAACAACATTGCTAAAAAAACTGTACTGTGGGTGTTTTTTGAGCTCGTTAGGAACCATGACGCCAAAATGCATGCAAAGCACATTATATAGGGTATCGAAACGACATTACAAGAAACTTGTCATTTGTGTGTTTTTGAGCGTATTAGGCATCAAAACGCTAAAAAGCATAGAAAATAGTCTATATGGAAAACAACATTATCAAAAACGTGTCCTTTGAGGGTTTTTGGGATTCTTACGTACCAAAACGCTAAAGCACATGTAAAACACCCTTTATGGAGAAACAGAACAACATTACCAAAAACGTATGATGTGAGATTTTTCCAACATGTTAGGTACCAAAACGCCAAAATGCATGTAAATCAGCCGATATGGGGAAACAAAACGATATTAAAAGAAACGTGCATTATGAGCGTTTTTCAGCTTGTGTACTAAAACTCTAAATCAGGTGAATAGCATTTTTATATAGAAAAACAGAGCAACATAAAAAACGTTTAGTATGATCGTTTTTCCCTTGTTTTCCCCCATGTTTGGCGAAACGCCAAAATGCATACAAAGCAACCTATATGAAGAAACAAAACATTACCAGAAACGTGTAATATGAGTATTTTTTTAGATTCTTTGGTACCAAAACTCGAAGAGTGCAAGCAAAGCACTCTATTGGGAAAAGCAAACAACATTACCAAAAACATGCGTTTTGAGTGTTTCTCAGTCTCTTACGTAATAAAACGATAAAATGCATCCAAAAACCCTTTATGGAGAAACAGAACGACACTCCCAAAAACGTGTATTTTGAGTGTTTTTTTTGGGGGGCTTTTTAAGTACCAGAACACCAAAACACATTGAAAGCACCCTTTATGGGGTAATAAAACATTACCAAAAACGTGTCACTTTAGTATTTTTGAGTATATTAGGCACCAAAATGCTAAAAACAATGGGAAACTCTCCATATGGTAAAACAAAACATGATCAAAACCGTCGCTTTTGAGTATTTTTGAGCTTCTTACTGTACAAAACACTACAACGTGTGCAAAACATCCTTTATGGAGAAATAGAACAAGATTACCAAAAAACGGGTGTTTTGAGTGTTTTTAAGCTGGATAGGTAACAAGACGCCAAAATGCATACGAAGTACCAGATATAGGGAAACGAAACGATATGAACAGAAGAATGTATTATGGGGTTTTCATCTTCTTATAACGCTAAAAGCTGTGAATAGCACTCTCTCTGGGGAAACAGAACAATATTACTAAAAACGTGTATTATAATTATTATATTAGATACCAAAACGCCAAAATCCATGAAAAAAAAACACCCAATGTGAAAAACAAAACAAAACAGAACATTACCAAAAAAGTGTATTATGAGTGTTTTTGAGCTTGTATGGTACTAAAACCCTAAAGTGCATGGAAATCACGTCATATGGCAAAAGTAAACATAACCAAATACTTGTCTTTTGAGTAATTTTCACCTTCTTACGTACCAAAACGCTAAAACACATTTAAAACACTCATGGAGAAACATAGCAACATTGCCAAAAACGCTTTTGCTTCTGCTTTTGAGCTTGTAAGGTACCAAAGCGCCAAAATACATGCTAAGAGCCCTATATGGGGAAACGAAACGATATGAAAAGAAAAATGTATTATGAGGGTTTTTCACCTTCTTATGTACTATAGCGCAAAAAGACATGAAAAGCACTCTCTTTGGAGAAACAAAACAATATTACCAAAAACGTGTATTTTCAGTGTTTTAAGCTTGTTAGGTACAAAAACGCATAAATGCTTGCAATAATAATAATAGAACGACATTACAAAAACGTTTCATATCGGTGTTTTGAGTATATTAGACATCAAAACGCTAACAAGAATGAATAATATTCTAAATGGGAAAAGACAACAACATGACCAAAAACGTGTCTTTTGAGTGTTTTTGAGCTTCTTACGCATTAATTAAACGCTAAAGCGCTAAAAGTCTCCAAAACACACTTTATGGAGAAACAGAACAACATTAGGAAAAATGTGTATTTTAGTGTTACTGAGCTTGTTAGGTAACAAAACGGCAAAATGCATACAAAGTACCCAAAATGGGGAAAGGAATCGATTTTTAACAGATACGTGTATAATAAGTGTTTGTTAGCTTCATAGATACCAAAACGCTAAAACACTTGAATGGCTCTCTCAATGGAGAAAGAAAACAACATTACCAAAAGCTTTTGTTATGAGTGTTTTTCCCATGTTAAGTACCAAAACGCTAAAATGCATACAAGCACCTTATATAAGGAAACAGAACATTACCAAAAACGAGTATTATAAGTGTTTTTGATCTTGTTAGGTATCAAAAGAATGCAAAGCACCCTATATAGGAAAATGAAAGAAAACATGTATTATGAGTGTTTTTGACCTTCTCTATATGGAAAAACAGAACCTTCCCAAAAAAACGTGTATAGTAAGTTTTTTTTTTTTTTTTTTTTTTTTTTTTAGTTGTTAGGTACCAAAACGCCAAAGTGCATGCAAGGCACCTTATGAGTATGTGGAGAGAAAAATACCAAGTACATGTCTTTTTTAGTGTTTTTGAGCATGTTAGGTACCAAATACCCAAGTTGTAAGCAAAGCACCCTATATGGGAAAAGAAAACTTTATTATTAAAATCTTGTTTTTTAAGTATTTTTCAGCTTTTTTTTTTTTGTACCAAAAAGCTAAAACGCGTCAAAATACCCCTTATGGAGAAAATACCAATATTACCAAAAAAAAAAAAAATGTGTTTTGAGAATTTTTGATCTTATTAGGTACCAAAACGCCGAAATTCATGGAAACCACCCTATATCGGGTAACGAAACGACATTACCAGAAGCGTGTCATATAGGTGTTTTTGTGCGTATTAGGCACTAAACGCTAAAAAGCTCGGAAAACATTCTATATAGAAAAACAAAACACCATCATCAAAAACGTGTGTTTTCAGAGTTTTGATCTTCTTAAATACCAAAACGATAAAACGCGTCAAAAAAGACGTTTTATGGAGAAACAGAAATACATCAGTAAAAAGGTGTGTTTTGAGTTATTTTGAGCTTTTTTGGAATAAATTGAAAAAAAAATGCATGCAAAGTACCCAATATGGGGAAAAGAAACGATATTAACATAAATGTTGATTGTGAGTGTTTTTCACCTTATGTACCAAAACGCTAAAACGAGTGAATAGTACTCTATGTGGAGAAACAGAACAACATTACCCAACATTAACATTAGGTACCAAAACGCCAAAATGCATACAAAGCACCCTCCATGAAAGAAAATAAAGTTAACAAAAGCGTAAAGAGTGTTTTTGAGCTTGTTAGGTACCAGAACATAAAAGTACATGCAATACAATGTCAAAAAGACAATATGTGTCTTTTGAATGTTTTGGAGCTTCTTACGCACCAAAACGCTAAAATAATTGCAAAAGACCATTTATGGAGAAACAGAACAACTTTACCAAATACTAGTGTTTTGAGTGTTTTTTAAGCTTGTTAGGTACGAAAACTCCAAAATATATGCAAATCACCATATTAAGAGAAACGTGTGTTATGAGGATTTTTCAGCTTCTTTTGTATCGAAATGCTAAAACACGTGAATGGCACTGTATAGGAAGAAACAGAACAACATTATAAAAAAACGTGCATTATGAGTGTTTTTCCTCAAGTTAGTTACGAAAACGCCTAAATGTATACCAAGCAACCTATATGAAGAAGCAGAACATCACCAAAAAAGTGTATTATGAGTGTATTTGAGATTGTTAGGTACCAAAACGTCAAACTGCATGCAAAGCACCGTATATGGAAAAGAACATTGCTAAAAGCGCATCTTTTGAGTGTCTTTCAGCGTCTTAGGTAACAAAAAGCTAAAACGTCCCTTATGGAGAAACAGAACAACATTACGGAAAACTTGTGTTTTAACAGTTTTCCAGCTTGTTAGGTACACAACGCCAAAATTCATGAAAAACAACCTCGTGACGAAACGATATTAACAGGTACGTGTCATTTGGGTGTTTTTTTTTATTGTATCTGGCAAAAAAAAAAAAAACTTTAAAGACAACTCTCTTTCTCCACACAAAACTACAAGCACCTAATAACACACACACCCTTCACTCAAAAATTTTAAAATCATGGCGACTCCTACACCAGCCTCGGAGTCCCCATCTGGGGAGGGGACCATAAATGTCCCCAGGTCGGACTGCCTTCCCGTTGACGACCCTAAGTGTCTTGACACCCCCCTCAACTTTTTCTTCATTAATTTCTGCAACATTCGCGGTCTAAGATCTAATTTTCAATCTGTAGAACACCACCTCTCCTCTTCTAAACCTCATCTTCTTTTCCTCACTGAAACTCAGGTGTCTGAGGCAACTGAGAGTAGCCCCTTTTCTGTTCCCTCCTACTTTCTCTATTCTCATTTTCGATCCAAAGCTGGATGCTGCGTTTATGTGCGCAATAACTTAACCTGCTCTCGTGCCCACGCTCTTGAATCTTCCAAGTTTTCCACCATCTGGCTACGACTACAGAGTCATTCTCATACTAAATTTATCTGTGCTGTATACCTCTCTCCTAACTCCTCTGACTATAAGAAATTCTTTGACTACTTAACTTCCAAAGTGGAGCACATTCTGACCCTCTTCCCTTTTGCAGAGATCTCCATTCTTGGAGACTTCAATGTTCACCACCAGCTTTGGTTTTCCTCTCCCTTCACTGACCATCCTGGTGAACTAGCCTACTTTGCTATCCTCCATGAACTAGAGCAATTGGTGCAACACCCTACTCGTATTCCTGACCGTCTTGGAGATACGCCCAACATTCTTGACCTTTTCCTGACCTCTAATCCTTCTGCTTATGCTGTCACCCTTTCTTCTCCGTTGGGCTCCTCCCATCACAATCTCATATCTTTATCTTGTCCTATCGCTCCAATCCCTCCTCAGGATCCCCCTAAGCGAAGGTGCCTCTGGCGTTTTGCCTCTGCTAGTTGGGAGGACCTGAGGAGGTATTTTGCTGATTTTCCTTGGAATGACTACTGCTTCCGTGTCAGAGACCCGTCTTTGTGTGCTGAGCGCATAACAGAGGTGATAGTGTCTGGCATGGAGGCGTACATTCCTCACTCTTTTTCTCGTCCTAAACCTTCTAAACCTTGGTTTAACACAACTTGTTCTCGTGCTATACATGATAGAGAGGTGGCCCACAAAAGGTACTTAAGCCTTCCATCACCAGAATCTCATGCACTTTATATTTCTGCCCGGAACCATGCCAAGTCTGTTCTCCAACTAGCCAAAAACTCCTTCATTAACAGAAAATGTCAAAACCTTTCAAGATCTAACTCCCCTCGTGATTTCTGGCATCTAGCCAAAAATATCTCCAATAACTTTGCTTCTTCTTCTTTCCCTCCTCTACTTCAACCAGATGGCACCACTGCTATCACATCTATTTCTAAAGCTGAACTCTTTGCTCAAACCTTTGCTAAAAACTCTACCTTGGACGATTCTGGGCTTGTTCCTCCCTCTCCTCCACCCTCTGACTACTTCATGCCACGTATTAAAATTCTTCGTAATGATGTTTTCCATGCCCTCGCTGGTCTAAACCCTCGGAAGGCTTATGGACCTGATGGGGTCCCTCCTATTGTTCTCCGAAACTGTGCCTCCGTGCTTGCACCTTGCCTTGTCAAACTCTTTCAGCCCTGTCTGTCAACATCTACCTTTCCTTCTTGCTGGAAGTTTGCCTACATTCAACCTGTTCCTAAAAAGGGTGACCGCTCTAATCCCTCAAACTACCGTCCTATTGCTTTAATTTCCTGGTTATCTAAAGTTTTCGAATCTATCCTCAACAGGAAGATTCTTAAACATCTATCACTTCACAACCTTCTATCTGATCGCCAGTATGGGTTCCGTCAAGGCCGCATTACTGGTGATCTTCTGGCTTTCCTTACTGAGTCTTGGTCATCCTCTTTTAGAGACTTTGGTGAAACTTTTGCTGTTGCCTTAGACATATCAAAAGCCTTTGATAGAGTCTGGCACAAAGCTTTGATTTCCAAACTACCCTCCTACGGTTTCTATCCTTCTCTCTGTAACTTCATCTCAAGTTTCCTTTCTGACCGTTCTATTGCTGCTGTGGTAGACGGTCACTGTTCTTCTCCTAAATCTATTAACAGTGGTGTTCCTCAGGGTTCTGTCCTGTCACCCACTCTCTTCTTATTATTCATTAATGATCTTCTAAACCAAACTTCTTGTCCTATCCACTCCTATGCTGATGATACCACCCTGCACTTTTCCACGTCTTTTCATAGACGTCCAACCCTTCAGGAGGTAAACATATCACGCAGGGAAGCCACAGAACGCCTGACTTCTGATCTTTCTAAAATTTCTGATTGGGGCAGAGCAAACTTGGTATTGTTCAATGCCTCAAAAACTCAATTCCTCCATCTATCAACTCGACACAATCTTTCAGACAACTATCCCCTCTTCTTCAATGACACTCAACTGTCCCCCTCTTCTACACTGAACATCCTCGGTCTGTCCTTTACTTATAATCTGAACTGGAAACTTCACATCTCATCTCTAGCTAAAACAGCTTCTATGAAGTTAGGTGTTCTGAGACGTCTCCGCCAGTTTTTCTCACCCCCCCAGTTGCTAACTCTGTACAAGGGCCTTATCCGTCCATGTATGGAGTATGCTTCACATGTCTGGGGGGGTTCCACTCATACTGCTCTTCTAGACAGGGTGGAATCAAAAGCTTTTCGTCTCATCAACTCCTCTCCTCTAACTGACTGTCTTCAGCCCCTGTCTCACCGCCGCAATGTTGCATATCTAGCTGTCTTCTACCGCTATTTTCATGCCAACTGCTCTTCTGATCTTGCTAACTGCATGCCTCCCCTCCTTCCGCGGCCTCGCTGCACAAGACTTTCTTCTTTCTCTCACCCCTATTCTGTCCACCTCTCTAACGCAAGAGTTAACCAGTATTCTCAATCATTCATCCCTTTCTCTGGTAAACTCTGGAACTCCCTACCTTCTTCTGTATTTCCACCTTCCTATGACTTGAATTCCTTCAAGAGGGAGGTTTCAAGACACTTATCCACCAATTTTTGACCACTGCTTTGACCCTTTTATGGGACTGGCATTTCAGTGGGCATTTTTTTTTTATTAGATTTTTGTTGCCCTTGGCCAGTATCCTTCCTACATAAAAAAAAAAAAAATTGAAAACACTGTATTGGAAAACAAAAAATTTCCAAAAAGTGTGTCTTTTGAGAGTTTTTGAGTTTCTTAAGTACCAAAACGCTGAAACACGATTAACAAACGCTTTATGGTGAAAAAAAAAATAAATAAATAATAACATTAGCAAAAACGTGTGTATTGAGGATTGTTAGGTAAGAAAACGCAGAAATGCATGCAAAGTACGCGATATGTGGAAACGAAACAGTATTAACAGAAACGTGCATTATGATTATTTTTTTTTTTAGCTTTTTGGTAACAAAACGCTAAAACAATTTATAGCACTCTATATGGACAAACAGAACAACGTTACCAAAAAACATGTATATTAAATGTTTTTTTCTTTTTTTTCTACTTGTTAGGTACTAAAATGCCAAACTGCATGCAAGGCACCTAATATGGGAAAAAAAAAAACGTTTACAGAGCACCCTTTAAGGAGAAAAATAACATTACCAAGAATATGTATTTTGAGAATTTTGAGCTTATTAGATACTAAACCCCTCAAAATCTATGCAAAAGCACCTTATATGGAGTAACGAAGCAAAATTACCAGAAATGAGTCAACAACTAATAAGGGAAAATAAAACAATATCATCAAAAACGTGTCTTTTAAGTGTTTTTGAGCGTCTAACGTACCGGAATGCTAAAACGCGTCCAAAAAACCCTTTATGGAGAAACAAAACAATATTAGCTGTGTTTTTTTGTGTTTTTGAGCGTGTTAGGTAACAAAACGCCAAAATGCAGGCAAAGTCCCATATATGGAGAAAAGAAACGATATTGATATAAAAGTGTATTATGAGTGTTTTTCAGTTTCATATGTATCAAAACGCTAAGAGACGTGAATAGCTCTCTATATGGAAAAACAAAACAACATTACTAAAAACATGTATTGTGACTTTTCCCCATGTTAGGCACCAAAACTTCAACATGAAAACAAAGCACTATACATGAAGGAAAAAACAACAATATTACCAAAAAACTTTTTTTTCTTAGGTTGTATTATGAGTGTTTATTCAACTTATCTACCAGAACGGTCAAATAACACTGTATAAAGAGAAACAGGACATCATAACCAAAAACGTGTATTATGAGTGTTTTTCCCCTTTTTAGGTACCAAAGCACCAAAATGCATAAAAATCAGCCTATAAGAATAAACATAACATTACCAAAAACGTGTCGTTTGAATGTTTTGTTTCCGGTTATTACGTAATAAAACGCTAAAACATCTTTCATGGGGAAAAGACACGTTTCCAGTAATGTTGTTTTCTTTTCCCATTTAAAGTGGCTTGCATGCAATTTCGGGTTTTCGTACCTACAAGTTAAAAAAAAAACTCAATATACACGTTTTTTCTTAAAGTTGTCTTCTTTCTCCACATAAAGTGCTATACACTTGTTTTATCGTTTTGTTACATATGAAGCTAAAAATACTCATAATACACGTTTCTGTTAATATCGTTATATTAACAGAAACGTGTATTACGAGTATTTTTAGGTTTCTTAGGTAACAAGACGCTAAAACAAATGTATAACACGCTCTGTTTAAAAAAAAAAAATTATGTATATTAAATGTCTTTTAGCTTGTTAGGTACCAAAACCCAAAATTGCATGTAAGCCACCTTATATGTAAAAAAAAAAAAAAAACAACAACATTACCAAACACGTATCTTTTCAGTATTTTTGAGCTTGTTAGGAACCAAATCGATAAAATGCATACAAAGATCATTATAAGCTAAAATAATAAAACATTACCAAAAACGAGCCAAAACGCCAAAATGCACGCACAGCACCTTATTTGGTGTAACGAAACAACATTACGACAAACTTGTCATTTGAATGATTTTGAGCATATTAGGCACCAAAACGCTAAACAAGCATGAAAAACACTATATAAGGGAAAACGAAACATTATTATTAAAAACGTGTCTTTTGAGTATTTTTGAGCTTTATACGTACCAAAACGCTAATACGCGTGGAAAACACCTTTTATGGAGAAACAGAACATTACCAAAAACGGATGTTTCGAGTGTTTTTCAGCTTGTTAGGTACCAAAACGCCAAAATACATGTTAATTACTTGATATTTGGAAATAAAAGAATATTAACAAAAAAGTGTATTCTGAGAAGGTTTCAGTTTCTTATGTACCAAAACGTGAATAGCACATATGGAGAAACATAACAATATTGCCATGTATTGTGAGTGTTTTTCCCACATTAGGTACCAAAACGCCAAATTGCATACAATGCACCATCCATGCAGAAAAGAAAAAAAAACATTACCAGAAACGTATATTATTAGTGTTTTTGTGCTTGTAAGGTACCAGAACCCTCAAGTGCATGCAAGCACCCTATACGGAAAAGATAAATAACATAACCAAAACCGTGTCTTTTAAGTGTTTTTCAGCATCTTAAGTACCAAAACGCTAAAACGCATGCAAAACATCTTTCATAGAGAAACAGAGCAACATTGCCAAAAGACATTATTTTGAGATTTTTGAGCTTGTAAGGGGGCAAAGCCCCCTATATAGGGAATTAAAACGACATTACCTAAAACTTGTCATTTAGGTGTTTTTGAGCGTATTTGTCATCAAACGCTATAAGAAAATAAAAAAAAATGAAAACCAATAAAAAAAAAAAAACGTCTTCTGAATGTTTTTGGTCCTCTTACGTACCAAAACGCTAAACAGTGTCCAAATAACACATAATGGAGAAACATAACAACATTAGCAGAAACTTTTGTTTTTAGTGTTTCTGAGTTTGTTAGATAACAAAGCGCCATAATAGCATATAAAGTACCAAATATAAAAAAAAGGAAACTATTCTAACAGAAACGTCTATTATGATTGCTTTTTAACTTAATATATACCAAAAACTAAAAAAAATATATATATATATATATATATATATATATATATATATATATATATATATATATATATATATATATATATATATATATATATATATATATATATATATATATATATATATATATATATAAACCTCTTTATATGGAGAAAGAGAACAATATTAACAAAAATGTGTATTATAAGTGTTTTTCCCAATGTTAAGTACCAAACGCCAAAATGCATACAAATCACGTTATATGAAGAAACAGAACAACATTACCAAAAACGGTATTATAAGTGTTTTTTCATTTGTTAGGCACCAAAATGCTAAAAAGCATAGAAAATACCTTATAAGGGAAAACAGCATTACCAGAAACGTGTCTTTTGAGTGTTTTTCAGTTTATTACATACGAAAACGCTAAAACGAGAGCAAAATACCCTTTATGGGAAACATTACCCAAACCTTGTGATTTGAGCGTTTTCTTGCTTTTTAAATAACAAACGACCCAGTGCAAACCACCCAATATAGGGAAATAAAACGATAGTAAAAGAAACCTGCATTATGAGTGTTTTTCAGCTTCTTATGTAATAGAACACTGAAACACATGAAAAGTAATATATTTGTAGAAACAAGACAACATTACCAAAAACGTGTGTATTAAGTTTTTTTTTTCTCATTTGTTTCCAAAACGCTAAAGTGCATGCAAGGCACTTTATAATGGAAAAGAAAACGGCATTAACAAAAACCTGTCTTTTCAGTGTTTTTGAGCTTGTTAGGTGCCAGCTTCATACGTACCAAAACTTTAAAACACATACAAAACACCTTTTATGGAGAAAAATTTTATGGAGAAAAAAAATTTGAGCTTATTAGGTACCAAAACGGCAAAATATATGCTAAGCATATGGGGTAACGAAACGACATACCAGAAACGTGTCATTTAGGTGTTTTTGAGTGTAGAAGGTACCAAAACGCTAAAATGCATGGAAAAACTCCCTATATAAGAAAACAAAACATAATAAAAAACGTGTCTTTTCAGTGTTTTTGAGCTTCTTATGTACCAAAATGGTAAAACGCGTGAAAATGGAGAAACAGAACAGCTTTACCAAAAGTTCTGAGTGTTTTTGAGCTTGTTAGGTAAACCTGATATAAGAAACCGAAACGATATTAAGAGAAACGTGAACTCTGAGCCTTTCTTAGCTTCTCACGTACCAATGCTCTAAAACACGTGAATACCACACTATATGGAGAAAGAAAACATTATAAAAAACGTGTATTATGATTCCTTATCCTCATATTAGATACCAAACGTCAAAATGCACACGAAGCACCCTATATGACGAAAAAGAACGTCATTACCAAAAATGTGCGTTATGAGCGTTTTTGGGTTTGTTATTTACCAAAACACTAAAGTGCATGCAAAGCACTCTACGTGGGAAAAGCAAACAACATTACGTGTGTTTGTGGTGTTTTTTTTTTTTACACACATGGAAAACACCTTTATGGAGAAATAGAATAACAGTACTAAAAACGTGTATTTTTGAGTGTTTTTAAGCTTTTTAGATACCAAAACGCCAAAATGTATGCAAAGCACCCTCTCTGTGGTATCGGAACGACATTACCAAAAACTTGTCATTTGGGTATTTTTAAGCATATTAGGCACCAAAACGCTAAAAAGCATGGAAAACACTCTATATGGGAAAACAAAATATTATCAAAAGCCTGGCTTCGGGTGTTTTTTGAGCTTTTACTCACCAAAACGCTAAAACGCGTGCAAAACACCCTTCATGGAGAAACAGAACAACTTTACCAAAAAACAGGAGTTTTGAGTGTTTCTTTTTTTAGCTGGCTAGGTACCAAAACTCCAAAATGGATGCAAATTGCCCGATATTGGAAGACGAAACGATATTAACAAAAAAGTGTATTATGATTGTTTTTCAGCTTCTTTTGCACCAAAACGATAAAACAAGTGAAAGGCACTCTGTATGGCGAAACAAAACAACATTGCCAAAAAACGTGTATTATGATTGTTTTTGAACTTATAAGGTAACAAAACGCTAAAGTGCATGCAAATACCCTATATTGGAAAAGTAAACAACATTACCAAATACGTATCTTTTGAGCGTTTTTTAGCTTCTTATGTACCAAAACGCTGAAACGCATACAAAGCATCCATTATAGACAAACAGAACAACATTTCCAAAAACGTGTATATTGACTGTTTTGAGATTGTTACATACCAGAACGCCAAAATGCATACATAGTGACGAAACGACATCACCAACAAAGGATCATTTGGGTGTGTTTCAGCGTATCAGTCATCAAAACGCTAAAAAGCATAGAAAACACTCCATATGAGAAAACAAAACAAGATTATAAAAAAAAAGTGTCTTTTGAAATTCTTTGAGCTTTTGTACCAAAATGCTAAAACGTGTTCAACACATCTTTTATGGAGAAACAGAACAACATTACCAAAAACGTGTGTTATGTGTGTTTTCCAGCTACTTAGGTAACAAAACGCTAAAACAAGTGTATAGGATTTTATATGGAGAAACAGAACAACATTACAAAAAAAAAAAGCGTGTACATTGAGTGTTTTTCACTTGTTAGGTACCAAAACGCCAAAGTGCATGTAAGGCAACTTAAATGTGAAAAAAAACTGCCAAAAACGTGACTTTTGAGTGGTTATCAGCTTCTTACGTAGCATAAAGCTAAAACGCATTAAAAAACGCTTTTTATTGATAAAACAGAACAGCATTTCCAAAAATTTGTGTTTTGATCGCTATTCCCATGTTAAATTGCGTTTGTTCAACTCGTACTCCACCCTTACTTACTTGACCAATTTCTTTCATTAAAAAAGCATTTTAATTAGAAGGGATAGGAAAACAATGTCTGCTATCTTTTTTTCTTTTTTTTTTTTTTTACAATAATAAAAGATTTTTTTTGCTCGACGAAAAAGTAAGAAAAATTTTGGCATTCAAATATTTGTCCAAAATGAAAATCAACTCCAAACAAAAATTTCGATAGCAGACTTTGCTCGCCTCTCATAGTTTCATAAGCTGCAATAGCCCATATATGTGTAACAAGAATAACAACGAAGGAGATAATCTTTATATGCCAAAATCCGCCGGTTTGAGATACCATGTCATTAAGTTTAAGGGGTTACTATAATTTACCTATTGCAGCTAGGGACTTGAAATTCACATGATATATACATCTGGATATGTTGAAAAAGCACACATAGTCTCATTTAATTACTCCAACTGGTTTTCTACATAGGACTAAAGCGATTCATGATTTCACGCTTAATTACCCGTGGGATGAAGGTGGAAAGGGGGGATAGAATTCTTTTTTTATATTTCGTCATATTTCTAAGTAAAAAAAAAAGTTTTCACTGCTTGAAATAAATAAAATATTATTGCAAAATATATTTGATGCTGATACACTGATTATATGCTAGATTTACGAAAAAAAAAATAGTTATATTTTTACTTTTCGTATATAAATATAGTAAGATATGGTAAGACCTAAATTTCATGTTCTCTAATATTGTATGCTGAGAGAGAACCTTATTTTTTTTTTTTTTTTTTGTTATTAAAGAAAACGGATATATCAGAAAAAATATAAGAAAAAAGTGAAAAAAAGAATATATATATATATATATATATATATATATATATATATATATATATATATATATATATATATATATATATATATATATATATATATATATATATATATATATATATATATATATATATATATATATCTCATACATGTCTCGCGTGGGGTTGAACCGTGGAATTTCATGACGGAAGACCTCATTACATAAGGGGATTTTCTTTTTTTTATCAAAACGTTGCATATATCAAAAAAGCGGAAAAAAAATGCAGAAATAAGAGAAGAAAAAATTCATGTCCGGATCCTACAACCCCCCTACAATTGAGTATTTTCCAGCTTGTTAGATACGAAATCTACAAAATGCATACAAAACAACCTATTTCGGATAACGAAACGACAATCCCAGAAACATGTCATATTTGTATTTCTAAGCATATAGGCACCAAAATGCTAAAAAGCATGAAAAACACTCTATAAGGGAAAACAACATTATCAAAAGCGTGTTTTGTGAGTGTTTTTGAGCTTCTTACGTAACAAACACTAAAAATGCGTGCAGAACATCCTTTATGGAGAAACTAAACTTTACCAAAAACGGGCGTTTTGAGTGGTTTTAAGATTGTTAGTTACTATGCAAATTACCCTATAGTGGGAAACGAAATGATAACAGAAAACTATATTATGAGTGTTTTTCAACTTCTTATGTACCAAAGAGTATAGAGTGCTATACACGTGTATAGCACTCTATATGGAGAAACAAAACAACATTACAAAAAATGTGTAGTATGAGTGTTTTTCCTTAAGAGAGATACTAAAACTCCAAAATGCATATAAAGCACCCTATATAAAGAAACAGAGCAACATTACCCCCCCAAAAAAAAAAAAAAAAAAAACGTGTATTATAAATGTCTTTCCACATGTTAGACCGTAAGTGTCTTGACACCCCCCTCAACTTTTTCTTCATTAACTTCTGCAACATTCGCGGTCTAAGATCTAATTTTCAATCTGTAGAACACCACCTCTCCTCTTCTAAACCTCATCTTCTTTTCCTCACTGAAACTCAGGTGTCTGAGGCAACTGACAGTAGCCCCTTTTCTGTTCCCTCCTACTTTCTCTATCCTCATTTTCGATCCAAAGCTGGATGCTGCGTTTATGTGCGCAATGACTTAACCTGCTCTCGTGCCCACGCTCTTGAATCTTCCGAGTTTTCCACCATCTGGCTTCGACTACAGAGTCATTCTCATACTAAATTTATCTGTGCTGTATACCTCTCTCCTAACTCCTCTGACTATAAGAAATTCTTTGACTACTTAACTTCCAAAGTGGAGCACATTCTGACCCTCTTCCCTTTTGCAGAGATCTCCATTCTTGGAGACTTCAATGTTCACCACCAGCTTTGGCTTTCCTCTCCCTTCACTGACCATCCTGGTGAACTAGCCTACAACTTTGCTATCCTCCATGACCTAGAGCAATTGGTGCAACACCCTACTCGTATTCCTGACCGTCTTGGAGATACGCCCAACATTCTTGACCTTTTCCTGACCTCTAATCCTTCTGCTTATGCTGTCACCCTTTCTTCTCCGTTGGGCTCCTCCGATCACAATCTCATATCTTTATCTTGTCCTATCACTCCAATCCCTCCTCAGGATCCCCCTAAGCGAAGGTGCCTCTGGCGTTTTGCCTCTGCTAGTTGGGGGGACCTGAGGCGGTATTTTGCTGATTTTCCTTGGAATGACTACTGCTTCCGTGTCAGAGACCCGTCTTTGTGTGCTGAGCGCATAACAGAGGTGATAGTGTCTGGCATGGAGGCGTACATTCCTCACTCTTTTTCTCGTCCTAAACCTTCTAAACCTTGGTTTAACACAGCTTGTTCTCGTGCTATACATGATAGAGAGGTGGCCCACAAAAGGTACTTAAGCCTTCCTTCACCAGAATCTCATGCACTTTATATTTCTGCCCCGAACCATGCCAAGTCTGTTCTCCAACTAGCCAAAAACTCCTTCATTAACAGAAAATGTCAAAACCTTTCAAGATCTAACTCCCCTCGTGATTTCTGGCATCTAGCCAAAAATATCTCCAATAACTTTGCTTCTTCTTCTTTCCCTCCTCTACTTCAACCAGATGGCACCACTGCTATCACATCTATTTCTAAAGCTGAACTCTTTGCTCAAACCTTTGCTAAAAACTCTACCTTGGACGATTCTGGGCTTGTTCCTCCCTCTCCTCCACCCTCTGACTACTTCATGCCTCGTATTAAAATTCTTCGTAATGATGTTTTCCATGCCCTCGCTGGCCTAAACCCTCAGAAGGCTTATGGACCTGATGGGGTCCCTCCTATTGTTCTCCGAAACTGTGCCTCCGTGCTTGCACCTTGCCTAGTCAAACTCTTTCAGCTCTGTCTGTCAACATCTACCTTTCCTTCTTGCTGGAAGTTTGCCTACATTCAACCTGTTCCTAAAAAGGGTGACCGCTCTAATCCCTCAAACTACCGTCCTATTGCTTTAATTTCCTGCTTATCTAAAGTTTTTGAATCTATCCTCAACAGGAAGATTCTTAAACATCTATCACTTCACAACCTTCTATCTGATCGCCAGTATGGGTTCCGTCAAGGACGCTCTACTGGTGATCTTCTGGCTTTCCTTACTGAGTCTTGGTCATCCTCTTTTAGAGACTTTGGTGAAACTTTTGCTGTTGCCTTGGACATATCAAAAGCCTTTGATAGAGTCTGGCACAAAGCTTTGATTTCCAAACTACCCTCCTACGGTTTCTATCCTTCTCTCTGTAACTTCATCTCAAGTTTCCTTTCTGACCGTTCTATTGCTGCTGTGGTAGACGGTCACTGTTCTTCTCCTAAATCTATTAACTGTGGTGTTCCTCAGGGTTCTGTCCTGTCACCCACTCTCTTCTTATTATTCATTAATGATCTTCTAAACCAAACTTCTTGTCCTATCCACTCCTATGCTGATGATACCACCCTGCACTTTTCCACGTCTTTTCATAGACGTCCAACCCTTCAGGAGGTAAACATATCACGCAGGGAAGCCACAGAACGCCTGACTTCTGATCTTTCTAAAATTTCTGATTGGGGCAGAGCAAACTTGGTATTGTTCAATGCCTCAAAAACTCAATTCCTCCATCTATCAACTCGACACAATCTTCCAGACAACTATCCCCTCTTCTTCAATGACACTCAACTGTCCCCCTCTTCTACACTGAACATCCTCGGTCTGTCCTTTACTTATAATCTGAACTGGAAACTTCACATCTCATCTCTAGCTAAAACGGCTTCTATGAAGTTAGGTGTTCTGAGACGTCTCCGCCAGTTTTTCTCACCCCCCCAGCTGCTAACTCTGTACAAGGGCCTTATCCGTCCATGTATGGAGTATGCTTCACATGTCTGGGGGGGTTCCACTCATACTGCTGTTCTAGACAGGGTGGAATCAAAAGCTTTTCGTCTCATCAACTCCTCTCCTCTAACTGACTGTCTTCAGCCTCTCTCTCACCGCCGCAATGTTGCAACTCTTGCTGTCTTCTACCGCTATTTTCATGCTAACTGCTCTTCTGATCTTGCTAACTGCATGCCTCCCCTCCTTCCGCGGCCTCGCTGCACAAGACTTTCTTCTTTCTCTCACTCCTATTCTGTCCACCTCTCTAACGCAAGAGTTAACCAGTATTCTCAATCATTCATCCCTTTCTCTGGTAAACTCTGGAACTCCTTGCCTGCTTCTGTATTTCCACCTTCCTATGACTTGAATTCCTTCAAGAGGGAGGTTTCAAGACACTTATCCACCAATTTTTGACCACTGCTTTGACCCTTTTAGGGACTGGCATTTCAGTGGGCATTTTTTTTATTAGATTTTTGTTGCCCTTGGCCAGTATCCTTCCTACATAAAAAAAAAAAAAAAAAAAAAAATGCGAAAATGCATTTTTTTTCTGTAGGAAGGACACTGGCCAAGGGCAACAAAAACCTAATAAAAAAAAATGCCCACTGAAATGCCAGTCCCATAAAAAGGTCAAAGCAGTGGTCAAAAATTGGTGGATAAGTGTCTTGAAACCTCCCTCTTGAAGGAATTCAAGTCATAGGAAGGTGGAAATACAGAAGAAGGTAGGGAGTTCCAGAGTTTACCAGAGAAAGGGATGAATGATTGAGAATACTGGTTAACTCTTGCGTTAGAGAGGTGGACAGAATAGGGGTGAGAGAAAGAAGAAAGTCTTGTGCAGCGAGGCCGCGGAAGGAGGGGAGGCATGCAGTTAGCAAGATCAGAAGAGCAGTTGGCATGAAAATAGCGGTAGAAGACAGCTAGATATGCAACATTGCGGCGGTGAGAGAGGGGCTGAAGACAGTCAGTTAGAGGAGAGAAGTTGATGAGACGAAAAGCTTTTGATTCCACCCTGTCTAGAAGAGCAGTATGAGTGGAACCCCCCCCAGACATGTGAAGCATACTCCATACATGGACGGATAAGGCCCTTGTACAGAGTTAGCAGCTGGGGGGGGTGAGAAAAACTGGCGGAGACGTCTCAGAACACCTAACTTCATAGAAGCTGTTTTAGCTAGAGATGAGATGTGAAGTTTCCAGTTCAGATTATAAGTAAAGGACAGACCGAGGATGTTCAGTGTAGAAGAGGGGGACAGTTGAGTGTCATTGAAGAAGGGGGGATAGTTGTCTGAAAGATTGTGTCGAGTTGATAGATGGAGGAATTGAGTTTTTGAGGCATTGAACAATACCAAGTTTGCTCTGCCCCAATCAGAAATTTTAGAAAGATCAGAAGTTAGGCGTTCTGTGGCTTCCCTGCGTGATATGTTTACCTCCTGAAGGGTTGGACGTCTATGAAAAGACGTGGAAAAGTGCAGGGTGGTATCATCAGCATAGGAGTGGATAGGACAAGAAGTTTGGTTTAGAAGATCATTAATGAATAATAAGAAGAGAGTGGGTGACAGGACAGAACCCTGAGGAACACCACTGTTAACAGATTTAGGAGAAGAACAGTGACCGTCTACCACAGCAGCAATAGAACGGTCAGAAAGGAAACTTGAGATGAAGTTACAGAGAGAAGGATAGAAACCGTAGGAGGGTAGTTTTGAAATCAAAGCTTTGTGCCAGACTCTATCAAAGGCTTTTGATATGTCCAAGGCAACAGCAAAAGTTTCACCAAAGTCTCTAAAAGAGGATGACCAAGACTCAGTAAGGAAAGCCAGAAGATCACCAGTAGAGCGGCCTTGACGGAACCCATACTGGCGATCAGATAGAAGGTTGTTAAGTGATAGATGTTTAAAAATCTTCCTGTTGAGGATAGATTCAAAAACTTTAGATAAGCAGGAAATTAAAGCAATAGGACGGTAGTTTGAGGGATTAGAGCGGTCACCCTTTTTAGGAACAGGTTGAATGTAGGCAAACTTCCAGCAAGAAGGAAAGATAGATGTTGACAGACAGAGCTGAAAGAGTTTGACTAAGCAAGGTGCAAGCACGGAGGCACAGTTTCGGAGAACAATAGGAGGGACCCCATCAGGTCCATAAGCCTTCCGAGGGTTTAGACCAGCGAGGGCATGGAAAACATCATTACGAAGAATTTTAATACGTGGCATGAAGTAGTCAGAGGGTGGAGGAGAGGGAGGAACAAGCCCAGAATCGTCCAAGGTAGAGTTTTTAGCAAAGGTTTGAGCAAAGAGTTCAGCTTTAGAAATAGATGTGATAGCAGTGGTGCCATCTGGTTGAAGTAGAGGAGGGAAAAGAAGAAGAAGCAAAGTTATTGGAGATATTTTTGGCTAGATGAGAGAAATCACGAGGGGAGTTAGATCTTGAAAGGTTTTGACATTTTCTGTTAATGAAGGAGTTTTTGGCTAGTTGGAGAACAGACTTGGCATGGTTCGGGGCAGAAATATAAAGTGCATGAGATTCTGGTGATGGAAGGCTTAAGTACCTTTTGTGGGCCACCTCTCTATCATGTATAGCACGAGAACAAGCTGTGTTAAACCAAGGTTTAGAAGGTTTAGGACGAGAAAAAGAGTGAGGAATGTACGCCTCCATGCCAGACACTATCACCTCTGTTATGCGCTCAGCACACAAAGACGGGTCTCTGACACGGAAGCAGTAGTCATTCCAAGGAAAATCAACAAAATACCTCCTCAGGTCCCCCCAACTAGCAGAGGCAAAACGCCAGAGGCACCTTCGCTTAGGGGGATCCTGAGGAGGGATTGGAGTGATAGGACAAGATAAAGATATGATATTGTGATCGGAGGAGCCCAACGGAGAAGAAAGGGTGACAGCATAAGCAGAAGGATTAGAGGTCAGGAAAAGGTCAAGAATGTTGGGCGTATCTCCAAGACGGTCAGGAATACGAGTAGGGTGTTGCACCAATTGCTCTAGGTCATGGAGGATAGCAAAGTTGTAGGCTAGTTCACCAGGATGGTTAGTGAAGGGAGAGGAAAGCCAAAGCTGGTGGTGAACATTGAAGTCTCCAAGAATGGAGATCTCTGCAAAAGGGAAGAGGGTCAGAATGTGCTCCACTTTGGAAGTTAAGTAGTCAAAGAATTTCTTATAGTCAGAGGAGTTAGGAGAGAGGTATACAGCACAGATAAATTTAGTCATAGCCAGATGGTGGAAAACTCGGAAGATTCAAGAGCGTGGGCACGAGAGCAGGTTAAGTCATTGGACACATAAACGCAGCATCCAGCTTTGGATCGAAAATGAGAATAGAGAAAGTAGGAGGGAACAGAAAAGGGGCTACTGTCAGTTGCCTCAGACACCTGAGTTTCAGTGAGGAAAAGAAGATGAGGTTTAGAAGAGGAGAGGTGGTGTTCTACAGATTGAAAATTAGATCTTAGACCGCGAATGTTGCAGAAGTTAATGAAGAAAAAGTTGAGGGGGGTGTCAAGACACTTAGGGTCGTCGACGGAAAGGCAGTCCGACCTGGGGACATTTATGGTCCCCTCCCCAGATGGGGACTCCGAGGTTGGTGTAGGAGTCGCCATGATTTTAAAATTTTTGAGTGAAGGGTGTGTGTGTTATTAGGTGCTTGTAGTTTTGTGTAGAGGAAGAGAGTTGTCTTTAGAGGGCAGGCTGTGACTACCCCCTTGTGTTGTGAGACACAAAGGGAAACGTTCAGTGAGGTCACACCTGGGTTTAATGATAAGTTCACAGCACCCCCTGATCAGTGCTTTAGACCTCAAAGTACTTTATATAAAAAAGCAAAGCAACACTACCAAAAAGTGTATTATGAGAATTTTTGAGATTGTAAGAAACCAAAAACCCAAAGTGTATGCAAAGCACCTTATATGGGAAAAAAAAAAAAAAGAATATTACCAAAAACGTGTCTTTTGAGTTTTTCAGCTTCTTACATACCAAAACACTAAAACACATGTAAAATATCGTTTATAGAGAAACAGAACAAAATTATATAAAAAAAAAAGTGTGTTTTGAGCGTTTTTCCGCTTGTGAGGTACCAAAAAGCCAAAATGCCTGCAAAGCACCTTGTTTTGGGTGTACGAAACGACATAACAAGAAACTTGTCATATCAGTGTTTTTTTTTTTTTTTTGCGTATTAGGCAACTAAACAATAAAAAAAAACCTGGAAAAACTCTAAATGTGAAAACAAAACATTATCAAAAATGTCTTTTCAGTATTTTTAAGCTAAGTATCAAAACTAAAAGGCGTGCAGACACCCTTTATGGGAAAACATTATCAAAAATGCGTGATTTGAGTGTTTTCCAAAACCACAAGATGCTTACAAAGTACACAGTATGTGGAAACGAAACGATATTAACAGAAACGTGTATTATGAGTTTTCAGCTTCCTAGGTAAAAGAACGCTAAAATACGTGAATAACACTCTATATGAATAAACAGAACAACATTACCAAAAACGTGTATTTCGAATGTTTTTAACTTGTTAGGTACCAAAACGTCAAAATGCATATAAGGCACCTTATATGGGAAAAACGACATTGCCAAAAACGTGTCCTTTGGGTGTTTTTGAGCTCCCTAGGTACCAAATCGCCAAAGTGTGTGTAAAGCACCCTATATGGGAAAAACAAACATCTTTTGAGTGTTTTTTTTTTCAGCTTCTTAGGTACCAAAACGCTAAAATGTATACAAACGTCCTTTAGGAAGCAACACAACAACATTACCAAAAACGTGTGTGTTTTCCAGCTTGTTAGATACCAAAACGCCAAAATGGGTTAAAGAAACGTCATTACCAGAAACGTGTCATTTGGGTGTTTTTCAGCATATTAAGCACGAAGACGCTAAAAAGCATGGAAAACACTATATGAAAACAATATGAAAACAAAAAAATATCAAAACGTGTCTTTTGAGTGTTTTTGAGCTTCTTAGGTACCAAAACAGTAAAACCCGTGCAAAACACCTTTTATGGACATTACCAAAAAACATGTGCCTTGAGTGTTTTTGAGCTTCATAGGTACCAAAACACGAAAATGCATGCAAATCACCCGACATAGGGAAACGAAACGATATTAACAGAAACGTGAATTATGAGACTTTTTTTTAGCTTCTTATGTACGAAAACGGTAAAACACGTGAATAGCACACTATAAGGAGAAACAGAACAGCATTATGAAAAACGTGAATTATTATTCCTTTTCCTCATGTTAGGTACCAAAACGCTAAAATACACACAAAGCACCTTATATAAAAACAAAAACAAAACTGAACAACATTAAAAAATGTGTGTTATGAATGTTTTCGAGCTTGTTATTTACTAAACACTAAAGTGTATGCAAAGCCCCCTATATGGAAAAAAGCAAACAACATTACCAAAAAACGTGTCTTTTGAGTGTTTTCAACTTCTTACGTACCAAAACGATAAGATACATACAAAAAATCCCTTTATGGAGAAACAGAACATTAGCAAAAACGGGTGTTTTAAGTATTTTTGAGCTTGTTAAGTACCAAAACGCAAAATGGATCTCAATTACCCGATATTGGGAGACGAAACGATATTAACAGAAAGGTGTATTACTCGTATTAGTGTTTTTCAGCTAAAGGACCAAAACCCTTAGACACGTGAATGGCACTCTATATGATGAAACAGAGTGACATTACCAAAAGCGTGTATTATAAGTGTTTTCTCCATGTTAGGTACTAAAACGCCAAAGTGAAAACAAAGCATCCAGTATGAAAAAAAAAAAGAACAACCAAAACCATGTAATATGAGTGTTTTTATAGAATATATATGTATAGAATATATAGAATACTTTGCATGCATTTTTTCGTTTTTTTGTACGTAACAAGCTCAAAAACTCAAAATACTTATTTTCGGGAATGTTATTCTATTTCTCCAATGAGAGTCTTTTCTTTCGCTTTAGCGTTTTGATACGTAAGAAGCTGAAAACACTCAAAAGACATGTTTTTGGTAAAGTTTTCTATTCCCATATAGGAAATTTTCCATAACAGAACAACATTACCATAAATTATCAGTGTATTCACATTGTGTATTATCAGTGTATTCACATTGCTAGGTACTAAAACGCCAAAATAAATGCAAAGCACCCTATATGGGGAAAGGAAACGACATTTCCAGAAATGTGTCTCTTCAGCGTTAATGAGCGTGTTAGGTATCAAAATTCTAAAAAGCAAGGAAGGCACCCTACGAGTATATAGGAAAACAAAACATTACCAAAAATGTCTCTTTTTTGTGTTTTGAGCTAATTACCAAAAACCGTATGGAAAACCAGAATACCATCACCAAAAAAGTGTATATTGAGTGTTTTTGAGCTTGTTACGTAGTAAAATGTCTAAAATTTATGCAAAGTACTCTGTATGGGGAAACGAAAAGTCATTACGAGAAAAGTGTATTATGAGAGTTTTTAAGCTCCTTAGGTACCAAAACGCTAAAACGTATCAATAGCACTCTATTTGGAGAAACAGAACAAAATTACTAAAAACGTGTATTTTGAGTGTTTTTCTCATTGTTACGTGTCTTTTGAGTGTTTATAAGCGTGCTACTCACCAAAATTAAAAGACATAGAAAGCACCCTATATGGGAAAATAAAACAAGATTACTAAAAATATCTCTTTTTAGTGTTTTGAGCTACTTACCAAAACGCTAAAACGCATGCAAAAAAAAAAAAAAAACCTTTGCGGAGAAACAATATTCTTTTTACCAAGAATGTGTAATTTGAGTGTTTTTCAGCTTGTAAAGGAGAAAATTGCTAAAAGGCATGCAAAATATTCTATATGGCTAAGCGAAAAGACAACGGGAAAGGTGTATTAAAGATTATGAGGTTCTTAGGTATAAAAACGCTAAAACGCACTCTGTTTTGAGATATAGAACATTACCCAAAAAATGAATTTTCAGTGTTTTCACATTGTTACCTGTCAAAATGAATGGGGAAATTTATAGAAACTTGTCTTTTGAGTGTTTAGGAGCGCGTTAAGCAGAAAAACGCTAAAAAGTATGAAAATCACCCTTTAGAAGAATACAAAACATTACAAAAAAAAAAAAAACCGTCTTTTGAGAGTTTTCAGCTTCTAACATACAGAAACACTACGCATGGAAAACACCCTTTATGGAAATACAAGTAACATTGCGAAAAAAACAAGTATTTATTTATTTATTTATTCATTTATTTTTTTGAGCTTGTTACGTAGGAAAACGCCAAAATGCATGAAAAATATTTTCATATGGGGAAACGAAAACATATAACAAGAAACGTGTATTATGAGTGTTTTTGATCGTCTTATGTACCTAAACGCGAAAACGCTGTAATAGCACTGTATATGAAAAAAAAAAAATAAATAAATAAATAAAATTAGAACATTATCTAAAACGTATGTTTTCAGTGTATTTCACAATATTCGGTGCCAAAACGCCGAAATGCAAGGAAAGCACCCTATATGGGGAAAAGAAACGACATTTATAGAAACTTATATTTTGAGTGTTTATGAGCGTGCTAAGCAACAAAACAATAAAAAAAAAAAATGGAAAGCACCCTATAGGGGAAAACAAAACATTACCAAAAACGTCTCTTTTCAGTGTTCTGAGCTACCTACCAAAACACTATAACGTATGTAAAAATAACTTTATGGAGAAATAGTATAACTTTACCAGAAAAGTGTATTTTGAGTTTTTTTTTTTTATCTTCTAACATAGTAAAATGACAAAATGCATGCATAGTACCTTATTTTGGGAAACGAAAAGACATTACAAAAAAAACGTGTTATTATGAGTTTTTTTTTTTATTTTAAGGTACAAAGACGCTAAAAGTCGTGAATAGCACTATACATGGAGAAACAGAAAATTACCTAAAACGTGTATTTTGAGTGTTTTTCACATTGTTAGGTATTAAAAATCCATAATGCAAAGAAACATATATGGGGGAAGGAAAGGAGAATTCCAGAAACGTGTCTATTAAGTGTTTATTATCGTGTTAGGCACCAAACGCTAAAAACTATTGAAAGCATCCTATAAAGAAAAAAAAAAGTCTCTTTTCAGTGTTTTTTTACGTATAAAAACGCTAAACGCATGAATAGCACTCTGTATGGAGAAACAGAACAACATTACCATTAAAGTGTATTATTAGTGTATTTAACATTGTTAGGCAATAAAACGCTAAAATCAATGCAAACCACCCCATATGGGGAAAAGGAAACGATAATTCCAGAAAACTGTCTTTTTGAGTGTTAATGAGCGCATTAAGCATCAAAACGCTAAAAAGCATGGAAATCACCCTATATGGGAAAAACAAAACATTACCAAAAACGTCTCTTTTATGTGTTTTGAACTACTTAGCAAATCGATATAACGCATGCAAAAAAAAAAGAAAAAATATGGAAAAACAGTATTTTTACCAAAGAAAAGTGTATTTTAATTTTTTTAGCTTGTAAAGTAGAAAAATGCCAAAAGATATGCTAAGTACTCCATATGGCGAAGCAAAAAGACATTACAAGAAAGGTGTTATTAGGAAAGTTTAGGAGGTTCATAGGTACAAAAACGCTAAAATGCATCAATAGCACTTTCAGTGGAGATATAAATTAACATTACCAAAAAGAAGTATTTTTAGTGTTTTCACAATGTTAACTGCCAAATGCATGCAAAACCCCATATATAGGGAAACGAAACGAAATTCAAGAATCCTTTTTTAGTGTGTCTTTTGAGTGTTTATCAGCGTGTTAGGTAGGAAAACGCTAAAAAGTATGAAAATTACGTTATAGGAGAATACAAACCATCACAAAAAACGTGCCTTTTGATAGTTTTTTAACCTTCTAACGTACAAAAACTTTAAAACGCATGGAAAACACCCTTTATTGAAATATAAAAAACTAACAACAGCAAGTATTTTGAGTTTTTGAGATTGTTACATAGAAAAAAAAAACATCAAAATGCATGACAAGTATTTTATAAAGTATTTTATAAAGAAAAAAAAAAAAAAAACACTTATAGTGTTTTTTTTTATCTTCTTATGTAGCAAAACGCGAAAACGCTGTAATAGCACTGTATATGAAGGAACAGAAGAACATTGCCTAAAAAGTTTGCTTTTGATGTATTTCACATTATTCGGTGTAAAAAAAAAAAAAAATGCATGGAAAGCATCCAGTATGAGGAAAGTAAACGAGATTTCCAGAAACTAATCGTTTGAGTGTTTATGAGCGTGCTAAGCAACAAAACACTAAAAAGCATGGAAAGCACCCTATATGAGAAGACAAAACATTGCCAAAAAACGTCTCTTTTCATTATTTTGAACTACTTACCAAACCTCTACAACGTGTGTAAAAGTCTATGAAAAAACAGTATAACTTTATACCAAAAAAATGTATTTTGAGTGTTTTTGATCTTCTTACATATTAAAATGGCAAAATGCATGATGAGTATTCTATATAGGGAAACAAAAAGATATTAAGAGAAACGTGTTATTATGAGAAATTTTATTTATTTATTTATTTTTTGGGGGGTGGGTAAAAAACGCTAAAAGTAATGAATAGCACTATATATGGAGGAACAGAACATTACCAAAAACGTGTATTTTGAGTGTTTTTCACATTGTTAGGTACCAAAAAAGCCATAATGCATGCAAAGATTCCTATATGGGGAAAGGAAACGAGATTTCCAGAAACATGACTGTTGAGTGTTTACGAGTGTGTTGGGCACTAGAACGCTAAAAAACATGTAAAGCATCCTATATATATATGTATATATATATATATATATATATATATATATATATATATATATATATATATATATATATATATATATATATATATATATATATATATATATATATATATATATATATATAAAGTAATTTTATTGTTTTAGAGCTTGGTAAGTAAAAAAAAAAGAAAAAAAAAACGCCAAACTGCATGGAAAGTACCTTATATGGGGTAACGAAAGAACATTACGAGAAACGTGTATTTTGAGTGCTTTTAAGATTCTTAGGTAGTAAAATGCGAAAACTCTATATGCAGAAACATAACCAAATAGCGTATATTTTCAGTGTTTTCACATTGTTATGTACCAAAGTAACAAAATGCTTGTGAAGCCATATGTGTAAACGAAAATACATTTCAAAAAATGTATCTTTTGAGTGTTTTCAGCGAATTAGACACCAAAAAGAAAAGAAAAAAAAAAAAAGACATGGAAATCACCTTATATGGGATTAGCTTGTTACGTAGCAAACCGCCAAAATGCATGTTAGCTAAATTATAAGGGGAAACGAAAAGAGATTGTGAGAATTGTGTATTATGAGTGTTTTTTGAGCTTCTTAGGTACCAAGACGCGGAAACGCGGTAATAGCAATGGATAAACAGAAAAAAAAAAAATTACCAAAAAGATGTCTTTTGAGTGGTTTCAGCTTTTTTTTTACTTACTAAAACGCTAAAACTATGAAAAACACCCTTTAAGGAGAAAGAGAATAACAATACGAAAAATAAGTATTTTGAGTGTTTTTCAGCTTCTTAGATATAAAAAAAAACGACAAAATGCATACAAAGTACCATATATGGGGAAAGGAAAAGATATTACGAAAAACATGTGAAATACACAAAATACACGCTTTTAGTTATGTTCTGTTCGGTTCATGCTCTTTTCGCTTTTGGTACCTAAGAAACTCAAAAACACTCATAAAACACGTTTCTCATAATGTGTTTTCGTTTTCCCTTAAAAAGTACTTTGCATTAATTTTGTCTTTTTTCTATGTAACAATCTCAAAAACACTCAAAATACTTGTTTTTTTTGTTAATGTTATTCTTTATTTCCCCCCAAAATTGTTTTCTAAACGATCTTGATAATGTTTTGTTTTCTCATATAGAATGCTTTCCATGCTTTTTGGGGTTTTGGTGCCTAACACCCTTTTAAACACTCAAAAAACACTTATATGGAAATGACGTTTCTTTTCCCCATATAGGGTAATAGCATGCATTTTGGAGTTTTGCTCTCAAACAATGTGAAATACACGCAAAATACTCGTTTTTGCTAATGTAGTTCTGTTTCTTCAAAGTGTTTTTCTACCAGAGAAGCTCAAAAGCACTCATAATACACGTTTCTCGTAAAGTTCTTCCATTACCCCATATAGGGTACTTTATTTTATGAATTTCGGCGTTTTTTGTACATAAGTTCAAAAACACTCAAAATACTTGTTTTTGTAAATGTTATTCTGTTTCTCCATGAATGGTGTTTTTCATGTGTTTCAACGTTTTGGTACGTAATAATGTCAAAAACACTTAAAGACAAGATTTTCGTAACTTTGTTTTATATTCCAATATAGGGTGGTTTTCATGCTTTTTAGCGTTTAGGAGCTCAACACGCTCATAAACGCATAAAAACCACGTTTCTGTAAATTTCATTTCGTTTCCCCAGATCAAAGGCTTTTCTTACATTTTGGCGTTTTTTTTTGTATCTAACAATGTGAAAAACGCTGAATATACTCATTTTTGGTAAAGTTGTTCTGTTTTTCCATATAGAGTGCTATTTATGCGTTTTCGCGCTTTGGTACCTTAGAAGCTCAAAATACTCATAAAACGTTTTTCGCAATGTCTTTTTACCTATATATGGTACTTTGCATGTATTTTGTCGTTTTTATACCTAACAAGCTCAAAAAAAAAAAAAAAACTCAAAAAGCGTATATTTCGTATTATTATTCTCTTTCTCCTTAAAGGTGTTTTGCATGCGTTTTAGCGTTTTAGTAAGTGAAAAGCAGAAAAAAACTCAAATGACGTTTTTATTTATTTAATTAATTAATTAATTTATTTTTTCTGTTTATCCGTATAGAGTACTAATAAAGCGTTTTCATGTGTTGCTACATAAGATGCTCAAGAACACTCATAATACACAATTCTCACAATGCCTTTTCGTTTCCCCATATATATGGCGAAACGGTTTGGCAGTTTGCTACTTAACAAGCTAAAAAAAAAAAAAAAAAAAAAAACATTAAAAACACTTGTGTTTGATAATGTTATTCTGTTACTCCATATAGTGTGTTTTGCATGTGTATTACCATTTTATTACGTAGTAAGTTTATAAATACTCAAATAACACGTTTTCCGTAACTTTGTTTTGTAATCCATATAAGGTTATTTCCTTTTTTTTTTTTTTCGTTTTGGTGTCTAACTTGCTGAAAAACACTCAAAATATATATTTTCAGAAATGTCGTTTCGTTCACCCACATGGCTTGACAAGGATTTTGTTATTTTGGTACATAAAAATATGAAAAACAATGAAAATACTCGTTTTTTGGTAATAATTTGTTTCTGCATATAGAGTTTTCGTGATTTAGTACCTAAGAATCTTAAAAGCACTCATAATACACGTTTCTCGTAATGTTCTTTCGTTACTCCATATAACGTACTTTCCATGCAGTTGGGCGTTTTTTCATTACTAAGCTTTAAAACACTCAAATTACTTGTTTTTTGTTAATTTTATTGTGTTTCTCAATAATATCTGTTATGCATCCGTTTTAGCGTTTTGGTACGTAAGTAGCTCAAAACACAACGAGACATATTCAGTAATATTGTTTTTTTTTTTGTTGTTGTTTTCCCATATAGGTTACTTTCAATGATTTTTTGCGTTTTTGGGCTTAAGAGGCTCATAAACTCCCTAGAGACATGTATCTGGAAATCTTTTCAATTTACCAAAAAGAGTGATTTACATGCATTTTGCCGTTTTGGCACCCAACAATGTGATGAAAACTAAAAATACACGTTTTTGGTAATGTTCTGTATATATACATATATATATATATATATATATATATATATATATATATATATATATATATATATATATATATATATATATATATATATATATATATATATATATATATATATATATATATATATATATATATATATATATATATATATATATATATATATATATATATATATATATATCATAAACTCTACTACACGTTTATCTTAATGTCTTTTCGTTTCCCAATATAGAGTACTCTCCATGCATTTCATCATTTTAGTATGTAAAAAGATAAAAAAAAACACTCAAAATACACTTTTTTGGCAAAGTTATACTGTTTTTCCATAAAGAGATTTTTACATGCGTTATAGTGGTTTGGTAAGTAGCTCAAAACACTGAAAAGAGACCTTTTTGGTAATGTGCTTTCCATGCTTTTTAGTATTATGTTGTTTAGCACGCTCATAAACAGTCAAAAGATAAGTTTCTGGAAATCTCGTTTACTTTCCCCATATAGGGTGCTTTCCATGCATTTTAGTATTTTCCCACCGAATAATATGATATACACCCAAAGCAAACGTTCCTTTGTTTCTTGATATACAGTTGTATTACAGCGTTTTCGCGTTTTGGTAGAAAAGATAAAAAAAAAAAAGCACTCGTAATACATGTTCCTTATACTGTGTTTTCGTTTCCTTATATATAATACTTTTCATGCAGTTTGGACTTTTTATGCGTAAGAAGATCAAAAACTCTCGAAATAATTGTTTTTTTTTTGTTAATATTATTTGTATTTCCATTAGTTTTACCTTTTTTGTACGTCAGCAGCTCAAAAACTCTCAAAATGCACGTTTTTCGGAATGTTATGTTGTATTCCCCCTATAGGGTGATTTTCATACTTTTTATCGTTTTGTTGCCTAACGTGCTCAAACACTCAAAAGACAACTTTCTGAAAATTTCGTTTCATTTTCCCATATAGGAGGTTTATGCATGCATTTTGGCAGGTAACAATGTGAAAAATACCTGTTGTTGTATATCTCCATATAGAGTGTGATTGGTGCGTTTTAGCATCTTTGGAACGTCATAAGCTTTCTTAATACATCTTTCTCGTAATTTTTTTTTCCTTCCCCATATTGAGTACTTTGCATGCCTTTTAACAATTTTCTCCTTTCCAAGGTGAAAAAAACATTCAGAATACACGTTTTTAGTAAAAAAAAAAAAACTCTATAAAGGGTATTTTACAAGCTTTTTAGCGTTATGGTAAGTAAATAACTAAAAAAAAACACTCAGTAATCTTTTGTTTTCCCATAAAGAATGCTTTCCATGCCTTTTAGCATTTTGGTGCCTAGTAAGCTCGCTCATAAACACTCAAAAGACACGTAACAATGTGAAAAACACTCAAAATACACGTTTTTGGTAATTTACTTCTGTTTCTCCATATAGAGTGCTATTGATACGTTTTGGGGTTTTTGTATGTAAGAGGCTTAAAACTGTTATAACACACGTGTCTCGTAATATCTTTTCGTTTCCCTTATCGAGTACTTTGCATGCATTTTAGAATTTCACTACGTAAAAACCTCAAAATACACGTTTTTGGTGATATTATACTGTTTCTCCATAAAATGTTTTCTACATGCGTCATAACGTTTTGGTAAGTAGCTAAAAAAAAAAAAACACAGAAAAGAGACGTTTTTGATAATGTTTTGTTTTCCCATATAAGGTACCTTCCATGCATTTTTTTTTCTTTTTAGCGTTTTGATTTTTAACACGTCATTAACACTCAAGAGACACGTTTCTGGAAATGTCGTTTCCTTTCCCCATGTTAGGTACTTTGCATTCATTTTGGTGTTTTAGTACCTAACAATGTGAAATACACTGATAATAAACGTTTATGGTAATGTAGTTTTGTTTCTCCATACAGAATGCTATTCATTCGTTTAGAGTTTTGGCACTGAGAACCTCAAAACACTCATAATACACGTTTCTCGTAATGTTATTTCGTTACCCCATACAGAGTACTTTGCATGTATTTTGACGTAACAAGCATGTATTTTGACGTAACAAACTGAAAAACTCTAAAAAATACTTGTTTTTGGTAATGTTATTCTGTTTCTTGGAAAAGGGTGTACTGCATCCGTTATAACGTTTTGGTACGTAAGTAGCTCAAAAAACAGTCAAAATAGTCGTTCTTGTTTTTGTTTTTTTCATATAGGGTGCTTTTTCATGGTTTTCAGCGTTTTGTTGCCTATCATGCTCATCAACACTTAAAAGACGCGTTTCTGGAAACCTGGTTTCTTTTCTACATAATGGGCGCTTTGCATGCGTTTTGGCGTTTTCGTACCTAAGTGTGAAAAAACTCAAACTACACGTTTTTGGTAATGTTGTTCTGTTTCTCTAAATAGAGTGCTATTCATGCGTTTCAGCGTTTTGGTATTATAATACACGTTTCTCGTAATACCTTATGGTTTCTCACAAACAGCACTTTGCATGCATTTTGTAATTTTACTACGTAACAAGTTCAAAAAGACTTAAAATACACGTTTTTTTTTATAAACGTATACTGTTTCTTTATAAAAGTTATAGCGTTTTCGTAAGTAGCTCAAAAACACTGAAAAGAGACTTTTGGTAATGTTTTGTTTTTACATATGACGTGCATTCCATGCTTTTAAGCGTTTTGGTGCTTAACACACTCATAAACTCTAAAAAAATACGTTTCTTGAAATCTCGTTTCCTTTCCCCATATAGGATGTTTTCCATGCATTTTGGCGTTTTGATAACTACCAATGTGAAATACACTCAAAATGCATGTTTTTGGTAATGTTCTTCTGTTTCTACATAAAGAAGCATTTTGGTCCATAAAAAAGTCAAACACACTCATAATACTTGTTTCTCGTAATATCTTTTCGTTTCACAATATATCATAATTTTTGTTTTTTTTAGTTTTTCTATGAAACAAGTTAAAAACACTCAAAATACTTGTTTTTAGTAATGTTATTTTCTTTTCTCAATAAATGGTATTTTACATGCGTAAGATGCTCAAAAAGACTCAGAAGACATTTTTTTTTATAATGTTTTATATTCCCATATAGGGTGATTTTTATGCTTTTTTTTTTTTACGTTTTGGCGTTAAACATTCTCAAAAAAAACTCCAAAGGCATTTTTCTGGAAATTTCGTTTTGTTTCCTCCTATGAGGGGTTTTGCGTACATTTTGGCGTTTTGGTTCCAAACAGAGTAAAAAAACACTCAAAATACGTTTCTTTCCTCGATATTGATTGGTATTCGCGCGTTTGCACATTTTGGTACCTAAGATACTCAAAATCACACAGAATACACGTTTCTCGTAATGTCTTATCGTTACCCCACATAGCTTGCATTTTGATTTTTTTTTCTACGTAACAAGCTCAAAAACACTCAAAATACTTTTTTTTTTTTTCTGTTTCTTCATAAAGGGTGTTTTGCATCGTTTTAGCATTTTGGTATCTAAGAAGTTAAAAAGGAGTCAAAACTGACGTTACTCGTTTGTTCTTTTCTTACCACATACTTTCCATGCATTTGGTCGTTTTTGTATTTGATAAGCTAAAAAACACTCATATTACTTCTTTTCATAATTGTTGAGTGGAAAAGAAACACAGAGTGGCTGGACGTGACTGGAATGGTAGCAGGCGTACCGTAAGTGGGCGTGAGTCTGACTCCCGCCACTGGCTGCGTCCTTGAGCCTGGCTCGCAGTTGCCAGCTCTCACAAGAAACTAAAACTCCTACATCTCCCCCTCAAGATTGTAAGGGGAACATACAAAATCTTAAGACAATGAGAAATACAAAACTGACAAGTCCAAATGACATAAAGGAAAGTAATTATTGTGTCACGTAGTCCTCCAGCCACCTCGGTTGACGCCTGTGCCTCGGCTGTCGAGGCGGTGGAGGTGGAAGTGCTTCTGGCGTAGAGTGGTTGCGGCTCTCGCGGTGAGGGGGGCGGCTCTGGCTGTGGCGCGGCCTCTTTCAAGTGGCCGCGAGTGCGTATAGATATCCGACCACTCCCGTCCATTCTTACAGCGTACTGGCGGTAAGGATGGACCTCGACGACGGTACCAGACTTACTCCATGCCTTGCTGGTCTGGTCCTGAACCCATACACGGGCTCCCGGCTGCAGACGACGTCGTCGACGGCGCTGGCCCGGGCTCTGTTGGCGTATTTCCTCGTGACGCTGTGCCATCTGAGTCTCTCTCTCTTCTAGGGTCTGCTGCCACTCGGGGTTGACTTTGTAGTTCTGCTTGGCTGTGGGGACTCCATCTCTCAGCTGTCTGCCTGTCGTCAACTGTGCGGGTGACATGTTCCCTCCCCGCAGCGGGGTATTTAGGTATTGGAGGAGAGCCAGCGACACCTTGTCGTTGTCTAGGCTGCCGCTGGTCCCCGTGTTGTCTCGCAACATCCTCTTGGCTGTCTTCACGGCCGCCTCCGCGCGGCCGTTAGATTGGGGGTACTGAGCGGAGAGACGGGTCGCGAATCCCCACCTCTTGAGGAACGCAGTCATTTCTCCACTCACAAGGTTTGTACCTCCATCAGTAGAGAGCTGCTCTGGGGCCCCCCATCTGGTGAAGAAGTGCCTCAGGTGCTTCACGATTTTACCGGAAGGGGCACCCGAGGGTAGATGTGCCACCTCCAGCCACCCAGTGAGTCTGGCAGCGTATACCAGGTAAGTTTGACCTCCCAGCTGGAATAAGTCCGCCACCGTCTGCTGAAAGGGGTAGTCGGGGGGTGGCGTGAGGATGAGGGGCTCGGGCGGTTGTGAAGGCGCGTTGGCGTTACAGGTGTTGCACATGGCCCGATGATGCTGCAGATCACCCTCTATCCCAGGCCAATATACTGTTTGCCTGGCCCTCCTCAGCATGGAGTCGAGCCCCTGATGGCTGGCGTGAAGACTGGAGGCTACTCGTTGACGTAGAGCCTCAGGGATGACGAGTCGCACACATCCCTGGTCGTAGGTATAGGTGACTAGGCCACGGGACACTGCCAGTCTGTCCCGTACGCTGTAAAAGGGGCGTAAGCAGGCGAGCTCCTGTGACTTGTGGGGCCGCCAGTCGCCGCTGCACACTCTTGAAACCAGCGACTGGTATGTGGGGTCCTCAAGCGCCACTTGCAACACCATTTCTTCATCGATGGTGGTGCACCCACTCAAGTCAAGGGCGGCTACCGCAGCTGCGGACATAGCTGCGGCGATAGCGACGTCTTGATCCTCATCCACCTCGTCCGGGGCAGCCTTGGCTGCGGGATACCTGGATAGGAAGTCGGCTGCTGCGTTGTGCTTCCCTGGCAGGAAGCGCATGGTGAATTTATACTGCAGGGTCCGTTCTTTTAGCCTAAAGAGCCGGGGGTTGGCGATGTCCTTTAGGGCCTTGTCACCAAATAACTTAACCAGGGGACGGTGGTCCGTGGCGATGACGAGGTTGGGGCACCCCAGGAGGAAAAGCCGGGCCTTACGCAGGCACCATGCCACCGCCAAGGCCTCTCCCTCCACTGGCGCGTATCCTGCCTCGGCCTGGGTGAGGTGCCGACTGCCACATAACGCCAGGCGCCACCCTCCCTTGCAGCAGAGGGGGGCATTGGCTGGCGAGCAGGAGCAGTATTGTTGCATCACCACGAACCCGATGCCATCCTTGCACCAGTCCGTGATGGCGATAGTGGGTCGGGTCTTGTCGTAATATGCCAGCCCCTGCTTGGCTAGCTGACAGATGACCTCCTTTACTTGCCTGAATGTCTTGAGGAGGCACTCGTCCCAGTAGACGCTCTTGCCTGCTGGCTTCTTCAGCAGGGCCCTGAAAGGCGACATGAGTGGGGCCGTGGCCAGGAAGGGCGCCAGCTGGTTCACGAAACCAAACCATGAGCGCACGTCGGTGATGGATGTTGAGTGGAAAAGAAACACAGAGTGGCTGGACGTGGCTGTAATGGTAGCAGGCGTACCGTAAGTGGGCGTGAGTCTGACTGACTCCCGCCACTGGCTGCGTCCTTGAGCCTGGCTTGCAGTTGCCAGCTCTCACAAGAAACTAAAACTCCTACAATAATGCTATTCTGTTTCTTTCTATAGGTTGTTTGCATATATTTTAGCATATTGGTACATTCTCTTTTTCCGTATGGAGTGCTATCCATGCGTTTCAGCGTTTTGGTACCTGAAAAACTTAAAAACTCCCATGATAAATGTTTCTCGTGTTTTTCTTTCGTTTCCCCATATAGAGTACTTTCCATGAATTTTGGTCCCGTAACAAGCTCAGAAACGTACACGTTTTTCTTAAAGATGTACTATTTCTGTATAGATAGTGTTTTGGATGCATATTGGCGTTTTGGTACGTAAGCTAAAACGCATGAATAGCACTCAAAACAGAGAAACAGAACATTACCAAAAACGTGTATTTTGAATTTTTTTTTTGACATTGTTAGGTACCAAAACGATAAAACACATGCAAAGCACCCTATATGTAAAAAAAAAAAAAAAAAACAGGTTTTCAGAAACGTGTCTTTTTAGTGTTTATAAGCGTAATAAGCATCAAAACGCTGAAAAATCTTAAAAAAAACTAACAAAAAAGACTGTTTCGAGTGTTTTTTGAGCTACTTACGTACCAAAACGCTAAAACGCATGCAGAAGAAGAAAATGTGTGAAGAAACAGAATAACATTACCAAAAAGAAGTATATTGAGTTTTTGAGCTTGTTACGTAGAAAAACGCCAAAATATATGCAAAGTATCTTGCATGGTCTGTTCTCCAACTAGCCAAAAACTCCTTCATTAACAGAAAATGTCAAAACCTTTCAAGATCTAACTCCCCTCGTGATTTCTGGCATCTAGCCAAAAATATCTCCAATAACTTTGCTTCTTCTTCTTTCCCTCCTCTACTTCAACCAGATGGCACCACTGCTATCACATCTATTTCTAAAGCTGAACTCTTTGCTCAAACCTTTGCTAAAAACTCTACCTTGGACGATTCTGGGCTTGTTCCTCCCTCTCCTCCACCCTCTGACTACTTCATGCCTCGTATTAAAATTCTTCGTAATGATGTTTCCATGCCCTCGCTGGCCTAAACCCTCAGAAGGCTTATGGACCTGATGGGGTCCCTCCTATTGTTCTCCGAAACTGTGCCTCCGTGCTTGCACCTTGCCTAGTCAAACTCTTTCAGCTCTGTCTGTCAACATCTACCTTTCCTTCTTGCTGGAAGTTTGCCTACATTCAACCTGTTCCTAAAAAGGGTGACCGCTCTAATCCCTCAAACTACCGTCCTATTGCTTTAATTTCCTGCTTATCTAAAGTTTTTGAATCTATCCTCAACAGGAAGATTCTTAAACATCTATCACTTCACAACCTTCTATCTGATCGCCAGTATGGGTTCCGTCAAGGCCGCTCGACTGGTGATCTTCTGGCTTTCCTTACTGAGTCTTGGTCATCCTCTTTTAGAGACTTTGGTGAAACTTTTGCTGTTGCCTTGGACATATCAAAAGCCTTTGATAGAGTCTGGCACAAAGCTTTGATTTCCAAACTACCCTCCTACGGTTTCTATCCTTCTCTCTGTAACTTCATCTCAAGTTTCCTTTCTGACCGTTCTATTGCTGCTGTGGTAGACGGTGTCTGTTCTTCTCCTAAATCTATTAACAGTGGTGTTCCTCAGGGTTCTGTCCTGTCACCCACTCTCTTCTTATTATTTATTAATGATCTTCTAAAACAAACTTCTTGTCCTATCCACTCCTATGCTGATGATACCACCCTGCACTTTTCCACGTCTTTTCATAGACGTCCAACCCTTCAGGAGGTAAACATATCACGCAGGGAAGCCACAGAACGCCTGACTTCTGATCTTTCTAAAATTTCTGATTGGGGCAGAGCAAACTTGGTATTGTTCAATGCCTCAAAAACTCAATTCCTCCATCTATCAACTCGACACAATCTTCCAGACAACTATCCCCTCTTCTTCAATGACACTCAACTATCCCCCTCTTCTACACTGAACATCCTCGGTCTGTCCTTTACTTATAATCTGAACTGGAAACTTCACATCTCATCTCTAGCTAAAACAGCTTCCATGAAGTTAGGTGTTCTGAGACGTCTCCGCCAGTTTTTCTCACCCCCGCAGCTGCTAACTCTGTACAAGGGCCTTATCCGTCCATGTATGGAGTATGCTTCACATGTCTGGGGGGGTTCCACTCATACTGCTGTTCTAGACAGGGTGGAATCAAAAGCTTTTCGTCTCATCAACTCCTCTCCTCTAACTGACTGTCTTCAGCCTCTCTCTCACCGCCGCAATGTTGCATCTCTAGCTGTCTTCTACCGCTATTTTCATGCTAACTGCTCTTCTGATCTTGCTAACTGCATGCCTCCCCTCCTTCCGCGGCCTCGCTGCACAAGACTTTCTTCTTTCTCTCACTCCTATTCTGTCCACCTCTCTAACGCAAGAGTTAACCAGTATTCTCAATCATTCATCCCTTTCTCTGGTAAACTCTGGAACTCCTTGCCTGCTTCTGTATTTCCACCTTCCTATGACTTGAATTCCTTCAAGAGGGAGGTTTCAAGACACTTATCCACCAATTTCTGACCACTGCTTTGACCCTTTTAGGGACTGGCATTTCAGTGGGCATTTTTTTTATTAGATTTTTGTTGCCCTTGGCCAGTATCCTTCCTACATAAAAAAAAAAAAAAAAAAATGGGGTAAGGAAATAACATTACGAGAAACGTGTATTATGAGTGTTTTGAGCTTCTTAGGTACTATAACGTTAAACCCATGAATAGCACTCTGTATGAAGAAAGAGCTACATTGCTATAAACGTATATTATCAGTGTATTTCACATTGTTAGGTACCAAAACGCCAAAATAAATGCAAAGCACCATATATGGGAAAAGAAAACGACATTTCCAGAACCGTGTCTCTTGAGCGTGTTAGAAATCAAAACGTTAAAAAAAATGGAAAGCACCCTATATGGGAAACAAAACATTACTAAAAACATCTGTTTTCTATGTTTTTGAGATACCTACCAAAACACTATGACGCATGTAAAAAAAACTTTTTATGGAGAAACAGTATAACCACCAAAAACGTGTATTTTGAGTATTTTAAGCTTTTTACGTAGTGAAATTCCAAAATGCATGGGGAAACGAAAAGTCATTACGTGAAACGTGTATTATGAGAGTTTTAAGCTTTTTAGGTACAAAAACGCTAAAAGGTATCAATAACACTCTATAAGGAGAAACAACAAAATTACCAAAAACGTGTATTTTGAGTGTTTTCATACTGTTATGTGTTTTGAGTGTTTATGAGCGTATTAGGCACCAAAAATGCTAAAATAAAAAGCATGGAAAGCATGGAGAAACAGAATAACATTACCAAAAACTAGTATTTTGGGTGTTTTTGAGCTTGTTACGTAGAAAAACGCCAAAAAATATTGGGAAACGATGAGACATTACGAGAAACGGGTATTATATATTTTTTTTTTTGTCTCTTAGATACCAAAACGCGAAAATGCGTTAATACCACTCTATGTGGAGAAACACAACAACATTACCAAAAACGTGTATTTTGAGTGTTTTTCATATTGTTAGGTATCAAAACGTCAAAATGCATGCAAAGCCCTTATATAAGGAAAGTAAACGAAATCAAAAGAAACCGTTAATTTTAGTGTTTTCTGCATATTAGGCAATAAAACAGCATCCTATATGGGAATAAAAAACATTACTATAAACGTGTCTTTTGTGTGTTTTTCAGTTTTTTACGTATCAAAACACTAAAACGCATGCAAAATACCCTCTATGGAGAAATAGAATAACATTACCAAAAACTGTTATTTTAAGTATTTTGAGCTTGTTACGTACAAAAACGCCGAAATGCATGGTAAGTACCTTATATGGGAAAAGAAAGGACATTACGATCGAAGTGTATTGTTATTGTTTTTGAGCTTCTTAGGTACCAACACGCTAAAACACATGAATAACACTCTGTTTTCAGAAAAAGAACATAACCAAATACGTGTACTTTTAGTGTACTGAAAGGTACAAAAACCTCAATATGCATGCAAGGCACCCTATATGTAGAAAAGAATTTTCAAGAAACTTGTCTTTGGCGTATTAGGCACCAAAACCTTTAAAAACATTGAAATCACCCTATACTGGAAAATAAAACATTTCCAAAAACTTTGTTTGGGGTGTTTATTAGCTACTTGCGAACCAAAACGTTTTTTTTTTTTTTTCATATGTAGGAGGGACACTGGCCAAGGGCAACAAAAATCCAAATAAAAAAAATGCCCACTGAAATGCCATTCCCATAAAAGGGTCAAAGCGGTGGTCAAAAATTGATGAATAAGTGTCTTGAAACCTCCTTCTTGAAGGAATTCAAGTCATAGAAAGGTGGAAATACAGAAGCAGGCAGGGAGTTCCAGAGTTTACCACAGAAAGGGATGAATGATTGAGAATATTGTTTAACTCTTGCGTTAGAGAGGTGGACAGAATAGGGGTGAGAGAAAGAAGAAAGTCTTGTGCAGCGAGGCCGCCGGGGGGGGGGGGAGGCATGCACTTAGCAAGATCAGAAGAGCAGTTACCATGAAAATAGCGGTTCAAGACAGCTAGATATGCAACATTGCGGCGGTGAGAGAGAGGCTGAAGACAGCCAGTTAGAGGAGAGGAGTTGATGAGACGAAAAGCTTTTGATTCCACCCTGTCTAGAAGAGCAGTTTGAGTGGAACCCCCTCCAGACATGTGAAGCATACTCCATACATGGACGGATAAGGCCCTTGTACAGAGTTAGCAGCTGGGGGGGGAGTGAGAAAAACTGGCGGAGACGTCCCAGAACTTCATAGAAGCTGTTTTAGCTAGAGATGAGATGTGAAGTTTCCAGTTCAGATTATAAGTAAAGGACAGACCGAGGATGTTCAGTGTAGAAGAGGGGGACAGTTCAGTGTCATTGAAGAAGACGGGATAGTTGTCTGGAAGGTTGTGTCGAGTTGATAGATGGAGGAATTGAGTTTTTGAGGCATTGAACAATACCAAGTTTGCTCTGCCACAATCAGAAATTTTAGAAAGATCAGAAGTCAAGCGTTCTGTGGCTTCCCTGCGTACCTCCTGAAGGGTTGGACATCTATGAAAAGACGTGGAAAAGTGCAGGGTGGTATCATCAGCGTCGGAGTGGATAAGACAAGAAGTTTGGTTTAGAAGATCATTAATGAATAATAAGAAGAGAGTGGGTGACAGGATAGAACCCTGAGAAACACCACTGTTAATAGATTTAAGAGAAGAACAGTGACCACAGCACCACAGCAGCAATAGAACGGTCAGAAGGGAAACTTGAGATGAAGTTACAGAGAGGAGAGAAGCCGTAGGAGGGTACTTTGGAAATCGAAGCTTTGTGCCAGACTCTATCGAATGCTTTTGATATGTCCAAGGCAACAGCAAAAGTTTCGCCAAAATCTCTAAAAAAGGATGACCAAGACTCAGTAAGGAAAGCCAGAAGATCACCAGTAATGCGGCCTTGACGGAACCCATACTGGCGATCAGATAGAAGGTTGTGAAGTGATAGATGTTTAAAAATCTTCCTGTTGAGGATAGATTCAAAAACTTTAGATAGGCAGGAAATTAAAGCAATAGGACGGTAGTTTGAGGGATTAGAACTGTCACCCTTTTAAGGAACAGGTTGAATGTAGGCAAACTTCCAGCAAAAAGGAAAGGTAGATGTTGACAGACAGAGCTGAAAGAGTTTGACTAGGCAAGGTGCAAGCACGGAGGCACAGTTTCGGAGAACAATAGGAGGGACCCCATCCGGTCCATAAGCCTTCCGAGGGTTTAGGCCAGCGAGGGCATGGAAAACATCATTGCGAAGAATTTTAGTAGGTGGCATGAAGTAGTCTGAGGTTGGAGGAGAGGGAGGAACAAGCCCAGAATCGTCCAAGGTAGAATTTTTAGCAAAGGTTTGAGTGAAAAGTTCAGCTTTAGAAATAGATGTGATAGCAGTGGTGCCATCTGGTTGAAATAGAGGAGGGAAAGAAGAAGCAAAGTTATTGGAGATATTTTTGGCTAGATGCCAGAAGTCACGAGGGGAGTTAGATCTTGAAAGGTTTTGACATTTTCTGTTAATGAAGGAGTTTTTGGCTAATTAGAGAACAGACTTGGCATGGTTCCAGGCAGAAATATAAAGTGCATGAGATTCTAGTGATGGAAGGCTTAAGTAAAACGCATGAGAAACACACTTTATTAAGAAACAAAATAAATTGACCAAAAACGTGTATTTTGAATGTTTTTGACCTTTTTACGTACAAAACGCCAAAATACATTGAAAGTAACCTTTTTGGGGAAACGAAAGAACATTACGAAAAACTGGTATTATGTGTTTTTCAGCTTCTTAGGTACCAAAACGATAAATCTCATAAACATGAAGAAAAGAACAACTTTACCAAAAACGTGTATTTCGAGTCTTTCTGATGTTATTACTTACAACAACGCCAAAATGCATGGAAACTACCCTATATGGAGAAAGGAAAGGCATTACGAAACACGTGTATTATCAGTGTTTTTCAGCTTCTTAGGTACCAAAATATCCACACGCATGAATAGCTCTCTATATGTCGAAACAGAACAACATTAGCAAAAACGCGCATTTTGAGTGTATTTCACATTATTAGGTGCCATAATACCAAAAAGCAGGCAAAGCACCCTATGTGGGGAAACGAAAAGACATTACGAGAAACGTGTATTGTGAGTGTTTATGAACATCTTAGATACCAAAACGCTAAAACGCCTGAATAGCGCTCTATATAGAGGAACATAAAAAAAAAAAAAAACATTACCAAAAACATGTATTTTGATTTTTTTTTTTTTTTTTAGCTTATTACGTACAAAAATACAAAAATGCATGCAAAGTACTTTATATGATGAAATGAAAATACATTACGAGAAACGTGTATTATGACTATATTTCAAGCTTCTTATGTACCATAACGCTTTAACGCATGAAAAACACTCCATAAAGAGAAACAGAATAACATAAAAAAAAAAACATAACATAATAACATAAAAAAAAAAAAACGCGTATTTCGGGTGTACTTCACATTGTTAGGTGGCATAACGCCAAGATGCATGCAAAGCACCGTATATGGGGAAAGGAAACGATTTTTCCAGAAATGTATCTTTTGACTGTTTTTGAGCGTGTCAGGCAGCAAAATGCTAAAAAAAAAAGAAAAAAAAAAGAAAAAAACATGAAAATTAACCTAAAAAGGAAAACCAAAAGCGGGCCTTTTGTGTGCTTTTGATCATGCTAAAAAAAAAAAACTTTATGAAGAAACAGTATAGATTTACCAAATACGTGTATTTTCCGTGTTTTTGAGCTTCTTACGTAGAAAAAAGCAAAATGCATACAAAGCACTCTATATATGGGAAATAAGAAAAAAAAAAATACGATAAACGTGTTTTATGAGAGTTTATGATTTTCTTAAGTAGTACGAAAACGGTAAATCCATGAAGAGCACTCTACATGGAGAAACAGAACATTACCAAAAACGTGTATTTTGAATGTTTTTCACCCTGTTAGGTTCCAAAACGCAAAAATGACTACAAATAGCCCCAGATGGAGAAAACGAAATGACATTACCAGAAACGTGTGTTTTGAATGTTTTTGAGCGTGTTAGCCACCAAATAGCTAAAAAGCATGGAAATTACGAGAAACGTGAATTATGAGTGTTCATGAACTTCTTAGGAACCAAAAACGCTAAAACGCATGATTAGCACTATATGTGGTGAAGCAGAAAAAAGCATTACCAAAGACGTGTATTTTAAGTGTTTTCTCATTGTTAGGTGCCAAAACGCCAAAATGCATGCAAAGCCCCTTCTATGGGGAAACAAATCGACATTACAAGAGACTTATCTTTTGAGAGTTTTTGTACAGGTTAGGCACCAAAACGAAAAAAAAAAAGTATGTAAAGCACCCTATAATGGAATAGAAAACATTACCAAAAACGTGTCTTTTGGGTGTTTTTCAGCTTCTTACTTACCAAAACGCTGAAACGCAAGGAAAACAATCTTTGTGGAGAAATAGAATAAATAACATTACCAAAATGTAAAATTACCAAAAATGAGCAAGTATTGTAATTGTCTTTGAGCTTGTATTGTGTTTGTCTTTGAGCTTGTTACTTTCAAGAAAAAAAAGTCAAAATGCATTCATAGCACCCTACATGGGAAAACGAAAAGACACTACGAGAAATGTGTATTTTCAGTGTTTTTGACCTTCTTATTTATAAAAAAAAAACACACAAAAACAAATAAATAGCACTGTATTTGGAGAAACAAGATAACATTACCAAAAAACGTGTATTTTGAATATATTTTGCAGTGTTAGATACCAAAACGCCAAAATGCATGCAACGCTTTCAGAAATGTATATTTTGAATGTTTATGAGCGTACTAATCACCAAAACGCAAAAGATCATCGAATTGAACATATATGGGAATACAAAACAACATTACGAAAAAAAGTGTGTTTTGAGTGTTTTTTAGCTTAACTACCAAAACATTAAAGCGCATGCAAAACATCCTTTAAGGATGAACATAGTAACGTTACCAAAGAGAATTATTAATTTTTTAGTGTTTTGAGCTTATATTAGCGTGTTTTCGTGTTTTGGTACCTAAGAAGCTCAAAACACTTCGTAACTACGTAACAAGTACTACCTAACAAGTAACAAAAGTACGTAACTACGTAACTTCGTAATTACGTAACAAGCTATAAAATACTCAAAGTACTTGGTTTTAGTAATATTATTCTATTTCTCTATAAAATGTGTTTTGCAGGCGTTTTAGCGTGTTGGTTCGTATAAACTTAAAAAAAAAAAAATCAAAGACACGTTCTTCGTAATGTTTTTTTTTATTCCCATATAAAGTGATTTTCATGCTTTTTAAGTGTTTTGGTACCTAACACGCTGAAAAGACACGTTTTTGGAAAATTTCGTTTCCTTTCCCCATTTAGGGTGCTTTGCATTAATTTTGGCGTTATCATACCTAACAATGTGAAATACACATATAACACATGTTTTTGGTAATGTTGATCTGTTTCTCCTTATAGAGTGCTATTCATGCGTTTTCGTGTTTTCGTGCATAAGAAATTCAAAACACTCATAATACATGTTTCTCATAAAGCCTTTTCATACACGGTCCATATACGGTAATTTGCGTGCATTTTGGCGATTTTCTGCGTATGAATCTCAAAAACTCTCAAAATACATGTTTCTTGTAATGTTATTTGGTTTTTCCATAGAGATTGTTTTGCATGCATTTTACCGTTTCGGTAGGTAAGTAGATAAAAAACACCCAAAAGACACTTTTTTGGTAATGTTGTTTTATTTTCTCACATACTGAGCTTTCCACGCTTTTATAGCATCTTGGCGCCTAACACGCTCAAAAGACATGTTTTAGGAAATGTTTTCATATTTAAACACCCCTACAGTGCTTTACATGCATTTTAGTATATTGGTACATAACTATGTGAAAAACACTCAACATACACGCTTTTGGTAATGTTCTGTTTCTCCATAAAGAGAGTGCTATTCATATGTCTTCGCGTTTTGATACCTAAGAAGCTTAAAAAAACTTATAGTAAATGTTTCTTATAATGTCTTTTCGTATCCCCATATAGGGTACTTTGCACGCAATTTGGCGTTTTTTTTTTTTTTTATGCGCAACAAGTTAAAAAAAAAATTACTATACACGGTTTTGGTAATGCTATTCTATTTCTTCTTAAAAGTTTTTTGCATTTGTTTTAGCCTTTTGGTAGGTAAGTACCTGAAAAACACTCTAAAGACTAATTTTTGGTAATGTTTTTTTGTTTTCCCATGCTTTTAATCGTTTTGGCGGCTAACATGCTCATAAACACTCAAGTCATGTTTCTGGAAATGTCGTTTTGTTTCCCCATACAGGGTGTTTTGTATTCATTTTGTCGCTTTGGTACCTAACAATGTGAAAATCACTGGAAATGCACGTTTTTGGTAATCTTGTTCTGTTTCTTCATAAAGAGTGTTATTCATGCGTTTTAACGTTTTCATACCCAGGAAGCTCAAAAACACTTACAACACCTTTCTCGTAATGTTTTTTTTTTTTTTTTTTTCGTTTCCCCATATACAGTATGGTACTCTGCATGCATTTTGGCGTTTTTCTACATAACAATCTCAAAGACACTCAAAATACATGTTTTTGGTTGTTCTGCTTCTCCATAAATGGTGATTTAGCGTTTTGGTACGTAATTAACTGAAAACACTCAAAAGACACGTTTCTGGTAATGTTGTTTTCTTTTCCTATATAAGATGCTTTCCATTCTTTTTAGCGTTTTGGTACCTAACACGGTCATAAAGTGAAGTGTTTGGACCTCGACCTGAATTTAAATTTTTTTCATATTTCTACTTATTTATTTATTTTTTATTAATTAATTTATTTAGTTTATTTTTTCTTTTTTATTTATTTATTTATTTTACTTATTTTATTTATTCATTTTTTTTTATTTTGATATATGCAACGTTTTGACAAAAAATAAATAAATAAATGAATAACTTCCCTTAAAAAAAATGGAATGACCCGTCATGAAATTATATGGTTTCACGCGGCACGACACATATGTGATAAGTATTTTTTTTTTTTACCTTTTTTCCCATATTTTTTTCTGATATATTGATTTTTTTTTTTTTTTGCTCAGATAATATCATAGGATTTAGATACGAAAAAAAAAAAATATATAATAATTTCTTCGTAAATCCAACAAATAATCAATGTATCTGCATCAGATATCTTTTGCTCTAATATTTTATTTATTTCAAACGATGGAACACTGGTTCTTACTTAGAAATAAGGCGAAACATAGCAAAATTCTTTTCCCCGCTCTCCACCACCCACGGTAATTAAGCGTGAATTTATTTTTAAGATATCGCCTGTGTACAAAACCAATTGGAGTAGCTAAAAGAAAATATGTTTGCTTTTTTTTTTTTTTTTAACATATCATGATGTATATATCCTGTGAATTTCATGCCCTTAGCTGCAATAGGTAAATTACAGAACCCCCTTGATATCTTAACATGGCTGATTTTGGCAAGCTCAAATACACTTAAAATACACGTTTTTTGGTTATTCTGTTTCTCCATGAAGAACGTTTTACAGGCGTTTTAGTGTTCTGGTACGTAAGTAGCTCAAAGAAAACACTCAAAAGACACTTGTTTAGTAATATTGTTTTGTTTTCCTATATAGGGTGCTTTACAATCTATTTAGCGTGTTGGTGCTTAACACACTGAAAAACACACAAAAGACACGTTTCTGGTAACGTCGTTTCATTTCCCCATTTAGGGGGCTTTGCATACATTTTGGCGTTTTGATACCTAACCATATAAAAAAAAAACACCTAAAATACACGTTTTAGGTAATGTTCTATTTATCCATACAGAGTCCTATTATAAAAGCGTTTTAGCGTTTTCGTATCTAAGAAACTCAAAAACACTCGTAATACACATTTCTCGTAATATCCTTTCGTTTCCCCATATAGGTTGCTTTGAATGCATTTTGGAGTTTCGGTCCATAAGAAGATGAAAAACACTCAAAAACACGTTCGTTTTGTTTCTCTATAAAGAGTGCTATTCACGGTTTTTTGCTTTTTGGTACCTAAGAAACTCAAAAACACTCATAACACATTTCTCGTAATGTCCTTTCGTTTTCTTATATAGGATGCTTTGTATGCATTTTGGCGTTTCAATATCTTACAAGGTAAAAAAAAAAAATGTTTTTGGTAATGTTGTTCTGTGTCTCCATTGAGTGCTATTCACGCGTTTTAGCATTTTTGTACGAAATAAACCCAACGCTGAAAGTGCAGGTTTTTAGTAATGTTATTCTATTTCTCCATGGATGGTGTTTTGCATGCGTTTTAGCTTTTTGGTAAGTAAGAAGCTTAAAACACTCAAAAGACACGTTTTCTGTAATTTCATTTATATTCCCATATAGGGTGCTTTCCATGCTATTTAGCTTTTTGGTGCGTGCCACGCTGAAAAACACACAAAAAACGCGTATCTGATAATGTCGTTTCATTTCCTCATTTAGGAAACTTTGGATGCATTTTGGCGTTTAGGTACCTAACAATGTGAAAAGACTCAAAATACAAGTTTTTTTTTTAATGTTTATCAGTTTTTCCCTATTGATTGCTATTCATGCGTTTTCGTGTTTTGATACCTAAGATGAAAAACAGTCATAATACATTTTTCTCGTAATAGGGAATTTTGCATCAATTTTGGATAATCTTGTACATAACAAGCTCAAAAACTATAAAAAAAAATAGTAAAAAAAAAATTTTGCTCCATTTATACGTTTTTTTTTTCATCCCTTTAAGAAATTTGGTACGTAACTCAAAAACACTTATAAGACAAGTTTTTTTTTGGAAATGTTGCTTTCTTTTCCCATATAGAGTGGTTTCCATGCTTTTCAGCCTAACAAGCTCATAAACACTCAAAAGACACGTTTCTGGAAATGTCGTCTCTTTTCCCCATATACGAGTGTGTGCATTGCATGCATTTTGGCGTTGTGGTAGCTAACAATGTAAAAAACACTTAAATACAAGTTTTTGGTAATCTTCTGTTGTATAGTGTCCTATACAAGCGTTTCAGCGTTTTCGTATCTAAGAAGCTCAAAAATACTCATAATACATATTTATCGTAATATCCTTTCGTTTCCCCCTATAGGTTGCTTTGTATGCATTTTAGGGTTTCGGTCCATAACAAGATGAAAAACACTGAAAAACACGTTTTTTGGGGGGTTCGTTTTGTTTCTCCAAAAAGAGTGCTACTCACGCTTTTTTTTTTTTTTCTTTTTGGTACCTAAGAAACTCAAAAACATTCATAATACACGTTTCTTGTAATGTCCTTTCGTTTCCCATGTAGGGTGCTTTGCATGCATTTTGACGTTTTTCTACGTAACAAGCTCAAAATGACTGAAAATGCTTGTTTTGGTAGTTTATTTATTTATTTATTTATTATTATTATTATTATTATTATTATTATTATTATTATTATTATTATTATTATTATTATTATTATTATTTTTCTTTTTTGCTCCATAAAAAGCGTTTTAGTTTTTTCGTACGTATGAAAATGAAAAAAACACTCAAAAACACCTTTTTGGTAAAGTTGTTTTCTATTCCCATATAGGGTGCTTTCCATGCTTTTTTAGTGTTTATGTGCCTAGTATGAACAAATACACTCAAAATATACGTTTCTTTTAATGACGTCTCGTTTCCGAGTATAAGGGGCTTTGTATCCTCTTTTGCGTTTGGTACCTAACAATGTTAAAAAAAAAAAAAACTCAAAATACACATTTTTGTTCTGTTTCTCCATAGCGTATTCATGCCTTTTAGCGTTTTGTTACCTAAGACGCTCAAAAACAATCATAATACACATTTCTTGTAATGTCTTACCGTTTCCCCATATAGCGTACTTACAATGTATTTTGGCATATTTCTACGTAAAACACTAATTTTTTTTTTTTTTTTAATTATTCTCTTTCTCCATAAAAGGTGTTTTGCTTGAGATTTAGTGTGTTTGTATGTCTTTAAACTTTTTAGGTACTAAAACGCTAATATGCGCCGAAAACTCAGTTTATGGAGAAACAGAAAAACAAAAGCAAAAAAAAAAAAAAAAACTGTTTTGAGTGTTTCTGAGCATGTTAGGTAACAAAACACCAAAATGCTTGCAGAGTACCTGATATGGGGAAACTAAACGATTTTAAGAGAAACTTATATTTTCCCATGTTAGGTACCAAAACGTAAAAATGTACACAAAGCACCCTATATGAAGGAACAAAACAACATTATGTGTATTATGATTGTATTATGATCACCAAAAACGTGTCTTTTGAGTGTTTTTTTTTCAGCTTCTTATCTACCAAATACCTAAACCGCATGCAAAACGCATTTTATGGAGAAACAGAACATTACCAAAAACGTGTTTTCATTGTTTTCCAACTTATTGGTACCAAATCCCCAAAATGCATGCAAAAGTGAATGCAAAAGTGAATGCAAAGCACCATATAAAGGAAAAAAAAATAAAGAAATAAAAACTATTAAAAACGTGTCCTTTGAGTGTTTTTCATCTTTTTCCGATCTAAATCGCTAAAACGTATACAGAAAACCCTATTTGGGGTAACGAAACGACATTACTAAAAACGTGTTATTTGGATGTTTATATATATATATATATATATATATATATATATATATATATATATATATATATATATATATATATATATATATATATATATATATATATATATATATATATATATCAACATAGTGTATTATGAGTGTTTTACAGTTTCTTAAGTATCTGACGCTAAAACACGTGAATGGCTCTCTCTCTCTATATATATATAGAACACAACAATATTACGAAAATGTGTATTATGACTGTTTTTCTCCGTATTAGTTATCAAAATGCCAAAATGCATACAAAGCACCCTATATGAAGAAGCAAAACATTACAAAAAAGCGTGTATTATGAGTATTTTTAAGATTTGTAGTTATCAAAACTCCAAATTGCATGCAAAGCACCCAATACGGGAAAAGAAAAGAACAAAAATGTGTCTTTTGTGTGTTTTCAGCTATTTACGTACCAAAACGCTGAAAAGCCTGCAAAACAGCCTTTATGAGGAACTAGAACAACACTTTCAAAAGCGTGTATTCCAGCTTATTAGGTACCAAAACGTCATAAGCAAAGCACCACATTTTGGGTAACATTACCAGAAACCTGTCATTTAGGAGTTTTGAGCGTACGAGACAACAAAACGCAAAAAATAAATAAATAAATAAATAAAAATAGAAAATTCTTTATATGGGAAAACAAATCAACATTAATGAAATATGTCTTTCGAGTATTTTTAAGCTTTTTACGTACCAAAACGTTAAAACACGTGTCAAGCACCTTTTTATGGAGGAAAAAAAAAAAAAACATTACTATAAATGTGTTAAGTATTTTCCAGCGTGTTAAGTCCCAAAACGCCAAAATACATCTAAAGTACCCAATATGGGTAAAGAAACGATATTAATAGAAACGTGTATTATGAGTGTTTTTCAGCATGTTATGTACCAAAACGCTAAAAACACGTGAATACCACTCTATATGGAGAAACATAACATTATCAAAAACGTGTATTGCGGGTGCTTTTCAAAAACCAAAACGCCAAAATGCTTACAAAGCACCCTATAAAAAGAAACAGATTACCAAAAACGTGTATTATGAGTGTTTTTTCAGCTTCTGAGGCACGAAAACGCTAAAGTGCATCTAAAATAAGCTGTATGAGAGAAGCAAACAACATTACCATAAAAGTGTCTTCTGAGTGTTTTCAGCTTCTTACGTACAAAAACTCGGAAACGTGTGTTTTGAGAGTTTTCAAGTTTGTTAGGTAATATAACGCCAAAGTGCATGTAATGCACCTTATATGGGAAAACAACTTTATCCAAAACGTGTCTTTTGAGTGTTTTTCTGCTTGTTAGGTACCAAATTGCCAGTGTATGCAAAGTTTCACATAAAGGAAAAGAAAAAATTACCAAAGACGTGTCTTTTGAGTGTTTTTTTAGCTTCTTACGTGCCAAAAGGTTAAACTGCTTACAGAATACTCTTTATGGAGAAGATAGACAGCATTACCAAAAAACCGTGTATTATGAAAATTTTTGAGCTTATTAGGTACCAAAATGCCTAATTGCATGCAAAGCACTTTATATGTGTTAATGAAACAACATTACAATTTAGTTTTTTTTTTTTTTAATTCGCACCAAAACGTAAAAAAAAAAAAAACCTATATGTGAAAATAAAATAACATTGTCAAAAACGTATCTTTTTTTATATTTTTTTAGCCTTTTACATACCAAACCGCTAAAACTCGTCCAAAACACACTTTATGGAGAAACAAAACAACATCAGGACAAACGTGCATTTTGAGTGTTTTTGATCTTGTAACCTAGAAAAAAAAAAAAAAAAAACGCCAAAATACATGCAAAGTATCCGACATGTGGAATGGAGTCGATTTTAATAAAAAGTGTGTTTTTGAACTTCATAGATACCAAAACGCTAAAACAACGTGAATAGCTCTCTATAAGGAGAAACAGAACAACATTACCAAAACGTGTATCAAAACGTGTTTTTCCTCATGTTAGATAACGAAACACAAAATGCATACAAAACACCCTTTATTAAGAAAAAGAACATTACCAAAAACGACTTTTAGGTACCAAAACGCCAAAGTGTGTGTAAACCACCATATATGAGAAAAGAAAAGAACATTAGAAAAAAAGTGTCCTTTGAGTGATTTTCAGCATCTAAGTACCAAAATGCTAAAACGCATGCAAAACGCCCTATATGGAGAAACAGAACATTATCAAAAACGTGTTATCAGTGTTTTCTAGCTTGTTAGGTACCAAAATGCCAAAATATATGCAAAGCACCCTATTTGGAGTAACGAAACGACATTCCCAGAAACGTGTCATTTAGGTTTTTTTCTTGAGTATATTAGACATCAAAACGCAAAAAAAAAAAAAAGCTTGCAAAACATCCTATATGGCAAAACAAAATAACATTATCAAAAACGTGCACGCTAAAATGCGTGCAAAAAAATTCTGAATGGAGAAACAGAACATTACCAAAAACGGGTGTTTTGAGTGTTTTTGATCTTGTTACGTAACAATATGTCAAAATGTATGCAAATTACCCTATATGGGAAAACGGAACAATTTTAACAGAAACGGTTATTATGAGTGTTTTTCAAATCCATAGATACCAAAACGCTAAAACACATGAATAGCACTCTATATGGAGAAACAGAGCAACATAACCAAACCGCTTATTATGTATGTTTTTCCTTATCAGGCTTATGGACCTGATGGGGTCCCTCCTATTGTTCTCCGAAACTGTACGTCCGTGCTTGCACCTTGCCTAGTCAAACTCTTTTAGCTCTGTCTGTCAACATCTACCTTTCCTACTTGCTGGAAGTTTACCTACATTCAACCTGTTCCTAAAAAGGGTGACCGCTCTAATCCCTCAAACTACCGTCCTATTGCTTTAATTTCCTGCTTATCTAAAGTTTTTGAATCTATCCTCAACAGGAAGATTCTTAAACATTTATCACTTCACAACCTTCTATCTGATCGCCAGTATGGGTTCTGTCAAGGCCGCTCTACTGGTGATCTTCTGGCTTTCCTTACTGAGTCTTGGTCATCCTCTTTTAGAGACTTTGGTGAAACTTTTCCTGTTGCCTTGGACATATCAAAAGCCTTTGATAGAGTCTGGCACAAAGCTTTGATTTCCAAACTACCCTCCTACGGTTTCTATCCTTCTCTCTGTAACTTCATCTCAAGTTTCCTTTCTGAACGTTCTATTGCTGCTGTGGTAGACGGTCACTGTTTTTCTCCTAAATCTATTAACAGTGGTGTTTCTCAGGGTTCTGTCCTGTCACCCACTCTCTTCTTATCATTCATTAATGATCTTCTAAGCCAAACTTCTTGTCCTATCCACTCCTATGCTGATGATACCACCCTGCACTTTTCCACATCTTTTCATAGACGTCCAACCCTTCAGGAGGTAAACATATCACGCAGGGAAGCCACAGAACGCCTGACTTCTGATCTTTCTAAAATTTCTGATTGGGGCAGAGCAAACTTGGTATTGTTCAGTGCCTCAAAAACTAAATTCCTCCATCTATCAACTCGACACAACCTTCCAGACAACTATCCCCTCTTCTTCAATGACACTCAACTGTCCCCCTCTTCTACACTGAACATCCTCGGTCTGTCCTTTACTTATAATCTGAACTGGAAACTTCACATCTCATCTCTAGCTAAAACAGCTTCTATGAAGTTGGGTGTTCTGAGACGTCTCCGCCAGTTTTTCTCACCCCCCGAGCTGCTAACTCTGTACAAGGGCCTTATCCGTCCATGTATGGAGTATGCTTCACATGTCTGGGGGGGTTCCACTCATACTGCTCTTCTAGACAGGGTGGAATCAAAAGCTTTTCGTCTCATCAACTCCTCTCCTCTAACTGACTGTCTTCAGCTTCTCTCTCACCGCCGCAATGTTGCATATCTAGCTGTCTTGTACCGCTATTTTCATGCCAACTGCTCTTCTGATCTTGCTAACTGCATGCCTCCCCTCCTTCCACGGCCTCGCTGCACAAGACTTTCTTCTTTCTCTCACCCCTATTCTGTCCACCTCTCTAACGCAAGAGTTAACCAGTATTCTCAATCATTCATCCCTTTCTCTGGTATACTCTGGAACTCCCTGCCTGCTTCTGTATTTCCACCTTCCTATGACTTGAATTCCTTCAAGAGGGAGGTTTCAAGACACTTATCCACCAATTTTTGACCACTACTTTGATCCTTTTATGGGACTGGCATTTCAATGGGCATTTTTTTTTATTAGATTTTTGTTGCCTTTGGCCAGTATCCTTCCTACATAAAAAAAAAAAAATGTTAGGTACCAAAACGCAAAATGCAAAAAAAAAAAATAAAATAAAAATAAATAAATAAATAACCCTATATCAAGAAACAGAATATCATTACCAAAAACGCGTTTTATGAGTGTTTTTGAGATTGATAGGTAGCAAAACACCAAAGTGCGTACAAAGTACCCTATATGGGAAAAAAAAAAAAGAAACCAAAAACGAGTCTTTTGAGTTTTATCAGGTTCTTATGTACCAAAACGCTAAAACGCACGGAAAACGTTCTTTAGGGAGAAACATAATAACATTATTAAAAATGTTATTTGGGTGTTTTCCATCTAGTTACCAAAACGAAAATGCGTGCAATGCACCCTGTTTGGAGTAACGAAGCAACATACATATTAGGCAACAAAAGCCAAAAAAAAAAAAAAAAAGGTTTGGAAAAAAATTATATGAAAAAAACAAAACAAAAACGTATAATAAAAAGCGTGTCTGAGATTTTTTGAGCTTATTACGTACGAAAACGCTAAAACACGTCAAAAACACACTTTATGGAGAAATGGAGGAATATTACGGCAAACGTGTGTTTTGAGTGTTTTTTTTTTATCTTGTTAGGTAAGAAAACACCAAAAATGGATGCAAAGTATCCGATATATGGAATGGAAATTATTTTAACAGAATTGTGTATTATGAGTGTTTTTCAGCTTCTTAGGTAACAAAACACACTTTATATAGAGAAACAGAACAATATCAATAAAAACGTGTATTATGAAGGCAAAGTACCTTACATGAAGAAACAGAAGAATATCACTAAGATGTTTAAGTTTGAGATGAGTGTTTTTGAGCTTGTTAGGTAGCAAAACGCCAAGTGCATGCAAAGAACCCTCTATGGAAAAAGCAAAGAACACTACCAAGATCGTGTCGAGTGTTTTTCAGCTTCTTACGTACCAAAACGTTAAAACGCATGTAAAAACACGTTTTATAGAAAAACGGAACAACATTGCCTAAACTGTATTTTATTTATTTATTTTTTTTAATTAATTAATTTATTTATTTAATTAATTTATTTAATTTATTTAATTAATTTAATTTAATTTAATTTTATTTTATTTTGTTTATTTATTTATTTATTTTTTGTGTGTGTTTCTGAGATTCTTAGGTACCAAAACGCCAAAATGCAAGCAAAGCACCCACTATAGGGTAACGGAAAATTACCAGAAACGTGTCATTTGGCTATTTTTGAGCATATTACGCACCAAAACGATGGAAAGCATGGAAAACACTCTAGATGGGAAAACAAAAGAACATTATTAAAAACGTCTTTTTTTTTTTTAGCTTCTTACGTAATAAAACGCTAAAAACAACCGACACAATCTTTATGGAGAAACATAATTATACAAAAAACGGGTGATTTGAACGTATTTCAGCTTGTTAGGTACCTGAACGCTAAAATGCATGGAATTTATCCGATATTGGGAAACAAAACAATATTAAGAGAAAAGTTTAATATAAGTGTTTTTAAGTTTGTTAGTTACCAAAACGCTAAAGTGCATGCAAAGCACCCTTTATGAGAAAAGAAAACATCATTAAAAAAAAAAAAAAAGTGTTTTTCAAGTGTTTCCTGCTTGTTACTTGTCAAATCGCTAAAACGCGTGCAAAACACCTTATATGAAGAAAAAGAACATCATTATCAAAAGCTTATGTTATGAATGTTTTGCAGCTTGTTAGGTAGCAAAACGCCAAAATGTATGCAAAGCGCCTTCTTTCGGGTAAGGGAACGACATTATCAGAAACGTTTTACTTAAGTGTTTTTGAGCATATTAGGCTCCAAAACGATAAAAAGCATGAAAAACACTCTATGTGGGGAAAAAAAAAAACATTATCGAGAACATATACTTTTATTGTTTTTTAGCTTCTTACGTACCAAAACGCTAAAACGAGTCCAAAACACCCTTTTATGGAGAAACAGAAAATATTAGCAAAAAACATGTATTTTAAGTGTTTTTGAGAGTGTTAGGTACATAAATGCTAAAATACATACAAATTACATTATAATGGGAAACGAAAACGATAATAACAAAATTTATCATGACAGTTTTTTTTTTTTTTTTTTTTTAGCTTCTCAGGTACCATAACTGTAAATCAAATTAATACATTGAATGTTTACATTGAACGCAATGTTCTAAAATGTTCTAGAAACTCCTAAAAGTGTCTTGTAAAACATTCTGGGAGATTTGAGAAGATTTCTGAAATGTAAGTAAACTCTCGTAAATATGAAAAATTTCTTGCTAGATCTGGTCAATTAAAAAAATGATCTTATTAAAACTAAAAATCTTTATAAAACTTTATATTCTTTCTTTCATTGTTTTACCTTATTTGGAACATTTCAAAAGCAATTAGATAAACAATCGAGATTTTTCGAAGGTCTTTACCTGACATGAAAACCCAAACTATAATGAAGCAAGACAAAAATGTAGATTCATTGTTCTAACCAGAAAAAAAAAAAAAAACAGTTTTAGGACAAAAGTGAAATTTTGTTGAATAGTGATGAGTGTTTTCCCCACGTTAGATACGAAAATACAAAAATGTATAGAAGGCATCCTATATGAAGAAAACGATTACCAAAAACATGTATTATGAGTGTTTTTGAAATTGCAAGGTAGGAAAACAGTAAAGAACATGAAAAGCACATTATATGGGAAAAGAAAATATTACAAAAAAAAGTGTCTTTTTAAGTGTTTTTCAGCTTCCTACGTACCAAAGTTCTATAACGCATGCAATACACCATTCATGGAGAAATAGAACAGCATTACCAAAAAACGTGTGTTTTGAGTGTTTTTTTTTCACTTTGTCACCTGTTGTTCTTATGTACTAAAACCCAAAAATGCATACAAATCAGTGTATATGATATAACGGAACATTATCAGAAACATGTGATTTGGATATTTTTTGAGTATATTAGGCACCAAAACGGTAAAAGTAATGGAAACCTGTCTATATGGGAAAACAAAACAACATGATCAAAAACGTGCATTTTGAGTGTTTTTTAAACTTCTTAGATACGAAGCAGCCAGCCAATGTGTATGCAAAGCACCTTATATGGGAAAAGAAAACAGTATTAATCAAAACGTGTGTTTTGAGTATTTTTCAGCTTACGTACCAAAATGATAAAATGCATGTAGAACACCCTTTATGGAGAAAAATAACAAAATTACAAAAAAAAAAAAAAAAAAAAAACGTGTATTTTGAGTTTTTGAGCTTATTAGGTACCAAAACGCCAAAATGCATTCAAAGCATCTTACATGGGGCAACGAAAAGACATTCCCAGAAACGTGCAAATTAGGTGTTTTCGAGCGTATTGGGCACAGAAACACTAAAAAGAATAAAAAAAAACACCAAATATGGGAAAAAAAAGCAGCATTATTTAAAACGTGTCTTTTGGGTGTTTTTTTTTTCAGCTTTTTACGTACCAAAACGCTAAAATGTGTCCAAAACACACTTTATGAAGAAACAGAACATTAGGAAAAAAGTGTGTTTTCAGTGTTTTGAGCTTGTTAGTTAATAAAACGCAGAAATTCATGCAAAGTAACCATCACGGGGAAACGAAACGATTTTTAAAGAGAAACGTTTATTGAGTGTTTTTCAACTTCATAGATACCAAAACGCTAAAGCACGTGAATAGCACTCTGTATGGAAAAACAAAACATGACCAAAAATGTCTATTATTAACGTTTTTCCTCATGTTAGGTACCAAAACGCAAAAAAAAATGCATACAAAGCACGCTATATGAAGAAACAGATGAACATTACCAAAATCGTGTATTATGAGTGTATTTGAGTTTGCTATTTACCAAAACATTTCAGGTATCAAAACGTGTACAAAGCACACTATATTAGAAATAAAAAGAAAAAAAAAAAAAAAACGTGGCGTTTGACTGTTTTCCTTCCAGCTTCTTATGTACCAAAACGCACTTTACTGAGAAATAGAACATTAACAAAAACGTGTGTTTTAAGTGTTTTTAAGTTAGTTAGGTACCAAAACGACAGAATGCATGTAGAATACCTTGTCTAGAGTAACTAAAAGATAGTACCTGCAACGTGCCATTTGGGAATTTTCGAGCAAATTAGGCAACAAAAAGCTAAAAAGCATGGAAATAGCTCTATGAGAAAAGAAAACAACATTGTCAAAAACGTTTCTTTTTAGTGTTTTTGAGCGTACAAAACGCTAAAATGTGAGCAAAGAAACATTTATGGGAAACTTTAGCAAAAAATTCTTATTTCAGTGTCTTTTAACTTGTTAGGTACTTGACCCCATATTGCATGCAAAGAACCCTATTTAAGGAAACGAAACGATATTAACAGAAACGCGTATTATGAGTGTTTGTATCTTTTTTTTATGTACCAAAACGCTAAAACACGTGAATATTACTCTATATGAGAGAGAGAAAAAAAAAACATTAACAAAACCAGTAGCAAAACCACCAGAAACTTGTCATTTAGGTGTTTTGAGCGTATTAGGCAGCAAAACGCTAAAAAAAGCAAGGAAAACACCCTATATGGGAAAACAAGATAGCATTAACAAAATTGAGTGTTTTTGAGCTTCTTACGTACCAAAACGATAAAAGGCGTCCAAAACAATATTAGCAAAAACGTATGTTCTGAGATTTTTTTAGCTTGTTAGGTAACAAAATCTAAAATGTATGCAAATTACCCTATATAGGTAAAAGAAACGATATTAACATAAAGGTGTATTATGTCTTTTTCAGCTTCATAGATACCAAAAGTCTAAAACACGTGAATAATACTATATTTGCAGAAACAAAACATTACCAAAAACGTACTTTACGAGTTTTTTTCCCCATGATAGGTACCAAAACGCCTAAAAGCATAGTGAACACCATACATAAAAAAAAAAAAAAACAGACCAACATTACGAAAAACTTGTATGCTGAGTGTTTTTGAGCTTGTTAGATACAAAAACACCAAAGTGCATGCAAGACAACCTGTATAGGAAAAGCAATCAATATTAACAAAAACTGGTCTTTTGAGTGTTTTTCAGTTTCTTACGTACTAAAACTCTAAAACGCATGAAAAACACCCTTTATGGTGAAAGAGGACATTACAATAAACGCGTGTTTTGAGAGTTTTCCTGATCATTAGTTACCAAAACGCCAAAATGCAGACAGCACACTATTTGATGTAAAGAAATTATATTACTGGAAACATGTTATTTGAGTGTTTAGAGCATATTAGAAACCAACCCCACAAAAGAAAAAAAAAGAATATGGAAAACACTCTATATAGGAAACAAAAAATATAACATCGAAAACGTGTCTTTTGAATGTTTTTGAGCTTCTTACGTACCAAATTTCTAAAAAGCGTGCAAAACATCCTTTATGGTGAAATATAACATTACCAAAAATGTTTTTTTTTTAGTGTTTTTGAGCTTGTTGGGTACGAAAACGCCAAAATGCACACAAATTAACGGACATTGAGAAACGAAAAGTTATTAAGAAAAAATATTATTATGAGTGTTTTTGAACATCTTATATACGAGAACACTAAAACACGTGAATATCACTCTATATGGAGAAAAAAAGCATTAACCAAACAAATGGGTTTTTCCTCATGTTAGGTACGACAATCTATACAGAATACCATATATGAAAAACAGAACAACATTACCAAAAATGTATATTATAAGTGTTTTTGAGCTTCTTAGGTAATAAAATACTGAAACACGTGATTAGCACATCTATTTAGGCGTTCTGGTTTCTAAAAAGCTGGAAAACGCTTAAATCATACGTTTTTGGTAATGTCTCCCGATAAAGGCTATTGTGCACGCGTTTTAGCATTTTGTAACGTAAGAAGCTCAAAAACACTCAAAAGACACCATTTTGATAATGTTGTTTTGATTTCTATATAGAGTGTCTTCCATGCTCTTTAGAGTTTTGGTGCTAACGCTGAAAAGCACCGAAATAAATTGAAATGGATGAATTTTTACGTATTGGTACGTAATAAGCTTAAAACATTCAAAATACACGTTTTTGGCAATATTATTCTGTTTCTCCATGATGTTTCTTTTCTATGCATTTTAGTGTTTTGGTACGTAAAAAGCTGAAAACACTCAAAAGACACGTTTTTGTTTGTTTCTCTCGTATAGCTTACTTTGCATGCACTTTGGCGTTTTCGAAAACACTACTAATACATGTTTTTGTACCCTAAATGAGGAAAGGAAACGCGATTCCCAGAAAAGTGCCTTTTGAATGTTTATTGGCGTGCTAGGCACCAAAACGCTAAAAGGCATGGAAAGCACCCTATAAAGGAAAACAAAACAACTTTACCAAAAACGTCTGTTTTCAGTGTTTTTGAGTTTCTTACCTACCGAAACGCTAAATCGCATAAAAAAAAAAAAACATGGATAAATAATATCAAAAACAAATATTTCGAGTGTTTCTGAGTTAGTTAAGTAGAAAAACGCCAAAATGCATATATAGTATCTTAAATGGGAAAATGAAAAGACGTTACTAAAATGTGTACTATTGGTGTTTTTCTTTTTTTCTTAATAGTTACGGAGTCGCTAAAATGCATGAATAACACTCTATATGAAATAACATTACCAAAAACGTATATTTTCAGTGTTTTCACTTTGTTATGAATGAAAACGCCATAATGCATGTAAAGCACCCTATTTGGGGAAAGGAAACGAAATTTCAGAAACGTATCTAAAATATGTTCTTCAGCGTGTTAGGCACAAAAATGCTAAAAAGCATACAAATCACCTGATATAGGAATACAAAACAACATTAAGAAAACGTTTCTTTTGAGTGTCCTACGTACCAAAACGATAAAAAAAAAAAAAACATAGAAAACATCCTTTGTGGAGAAACAGAATAACATTACCAAAAACAAGTATTTTTAATGTTTTATAAGACTGTTACGTAAAAAACGCCTAAATGAATCGAAAATACCCTATATGGGAAAAATCAAAAGACATTACGAGAAACGTGTATTATGAGTGTTTTTGACCTTATTATCAAAAGGGTAAAACGCATGAATAACACTCTATATGGAGAAACAGAACAATATTGCCAAAAAAAAACGTGCATTTTGAGTGTTATGACATTGCTAGTTACCAAAAAGCCAAAATGCATGCAAAGACCCATATATAGATATATGAAACGACATTAAAAACGCATGAAAATACCCTATATAGAGAAACAGAATACATTTACCAAAAACGTGTATTTTGGGTGTCTTTGAGCTTATTATGTACAAAATCGCCTATTACCAAACAAAACAACCTGCATATGGAAATGAAAAGATATTACGAGATACGTTTGTTATGTTTTTTTTATTACTCTCTTAAGTACCAAATCAGTAAAAAGCTTCAATAGTGCTCTGAAGAAAAGAAGAACCTTACCAAAAACGTGTATTTTTTTTACACTGATAATTACCAAAATGCATGTAAATGCATGTAAAGCAACCTATATGAAGGAATGGAACGAAATGACTAGAAACTTGTCTTTTGTTATTTTTGAGCGTGTTAGGCACCAAATCAGTAAGAAGCAACGAAATCACCCTATAGGGGAATACAAAACTACTAAAACGTGTCTTTAGATTTTTTTTTTAGGTTCTTACGAACTAAAATGTCAAAATACATGCAAACACCCTGTTAGGTACCAAAGCACCAAAAAGAGCCTATGTGAGGAAATGAAAGGACATGACAAAAAACGTGTATTATGAGTTTTTTTCAGCTTCTTAGGTACCAAAACGCTAAGATAAATGAGAAGCACACTGTATGCAGAAAGAGAAAAACATTACCAAAATCGTGTAATTTGGATGTTTTTTTCCACATTCTCAGGTAGCAAAACACCATGATGCTTGCTCGCTATACGAGAAAATTAAACAACAATGTAAGAAATGTGTTTTTATGTGTTTTTCAGCGTGTTAGGCACGAAAACGCAAAATAGCATGGAAAGCACCTTATATAGAAATGCAAAATAACATTACTAAAAGCATGTCTTTTAAGTGTTTTAAACTTCTTACGTTCCAAAACGCTAAAACACGTGCAACAAACACGAATAGAATAACCTTACCAAATAGAAAAACCTTACCAAAAACGTGTATTTTGAGTCTTTTGAGTCTGTTACGTACATCAACTTAAAAATGCATGTAAAGCACCTTGTATGGGGAAACGATAGGACATTACGAGAAACGTGCATTATCAGTGTTTTGAGTCTCTTAGGTACCAAACACTAAACCGCCTGAATGAAAATTGAATATATCCTATATATCTTAAAGGAGAAACAGAACATCACCAAAAATGTGTTTTTGAGTGTTTTTTTTTTTTTTTTACCTTGTTATGTACCAAAACGTCAAAAAACATACGAAGCATCCTATATGGGGAAATGGAAAGACATTAGGAGAAACAAGTTTTGTTAGTGTTTTTGAGCTTCCTAAATACCAAAACGCTAAAAAGCATGAATAGCACCCTATATAGAGAAAATGAACAATATTAGCTAAAACCTTTATTTTGAGCGTTTTTCACATTATGTAGCAAAACATCATAATGCATGCAGATCCGTTTATGAAGAAGCAAAACGATATTACAGGAAACGTGTCTTTTGAGTGTTTACTTGAGTGTTTGGAATCAAAATGCTAAAAAGCATTGAAAGCACCCTATTTGGCAATATAAAATAACATTACCAAGAAAGTATCTTTAGAGTGTTTTTGACCTTCTTACGTCCAAAATCACTGAAAAGCATGCAAAACAACCTTAATGGAGAAACAGAATAACATTACCAAAAACTTGTATTTTGATTGTTTTTGTACTTGTTAAGTATAAAAATGCTAAATTACACGCAAAGCATCCTACATGGAGAAAACAAAGGACATTAGGAGAAAAGTGTATTATGAGAGATTTTGAGCTTTTTAGGTACCAAGACTCAAAAACACATGATTAGCACTTTATATGGAAAAACAACTCTACCGAAAACTTTTACTTACTCTTTTTCATATTAAGTACCAAAAGACAAAATGCATTGGAATCCTCCTTTATCGGGAAACTAAACGACATTATCATCAACGTGTCTTTTGAGTGTTTTTCAACGTGTTAGACACCAAAACGCTAAAAAGCATGGAAAGCGCTCTATAAAGGAATACACAACAACATTACTAAAAACGTGTTTTATAGGTTCTTATGTACAGAAACGCTAAATCCCATACAAAACACCCTTTATGGAGAAGCGAAATAAATATTTCGTTGAAAAAATTACATTCAGGACAGTTAGGGAACATCCCTTACAGAAGAAAAAGATCGCAGAAGAATGATCCTAAATGGATGACTGAGGTTAAAACACTACATAGGGCGAAAGAGAAGTATATATGAGATTAAAGACAGGGGAAGTGGTTTTAAGGCCATAATATAATGAATTAGAAAAGTCAGGAGTTTAACAAGGAAAGCTAAAAATAGTTATGAATTAAAGGTAGCCACCCAAGCGAAGATGGACCTCAAGGGATTTTATCAGGCATATAAGACGAAGAATAGAGAAACAATAGTTCCTTAAAGACAGCAGAATGTTACCTGCTTAGTTGTTGAGAGGAGATTAGTAAAATTGTGACCGAGTATTTTTTAATTGTCTTTGCCCAGGAAAACATGCAGGATTTGCCGAATAGTGAGAAGATATTTAGAGTAGAAGAGGATGAGAAGCTGACAGATATTACCATAACTAAAGAGATAGTGGAACAGGAGATAGATAAGTTGAAAAGTTCAAGTCACCAGGACCAGATGAAATATATTCTAGAGTATTTAAGGAATGGAAAAAGTTATAAGTAATCTATTAGTTTCTGTCCTTAAGAAATCACTTTAGTCATGTGAGGTATCGGTAATTTGGAGGCAGGCGAATATAGTACCTACCTTTAAGAAAGGAGATAAAACTTTAACGTGTAATTATAGACCTGTCAGCTTAACTTCTGTTGAATGTAAAATAATGGAGTCAATAATAGCGAAGAACATTTAAGAGCATTTAGACAAACATAACTTGATAAATCAGTCACAGCATGGCTTCTGGAATGGGGAGTCTTACCTGAGAAACTTGGTAAGTTTATACAGTAAGGTTTAGAAGGCAGCAGATAATGGTGATAGTTATGGCATCCTATATCAGGACTTTAGTAAAGCGTTTGACAAGGTACCCCATCAGAGGCTACTGAGAAATGTTAGGGCGCACGAGAGAGATGAGGTGTTTAGATTAGATAAGGTCATGGCTAAGCGGCAGGCGACAGAGTGTTGTAATAAACTGCTCTAAATCCGAGAGGGGTCAAGTAATTAGTGAGATGACAAAGGGATTATTAGTATTAGGGCCGATGTTGTTTGTAATATATGTCAATGGCTTGGATAGTGGAATTAGTAGTGTTGTTAGTAAATTTGCGGATGACACGAGAATATGTAGATTAATTAGGTCAGAATCGCATACCATCGCCTTGCAGGCAGATTTGAATAGGATGAATGAATGGACAGACAGATGGCAAATGCAGTTTAATATCAACAAATGCAAAGCACTTAGCGTAAGTAGAAGAAACCCATACAGTAGTTACACAATGAACAACCAAGTTCTGGTAGGTTCAGGGTAAGTAAAAGATTTGAGATTTAAGGTTATATCTGAACTCCGTCTAAGAAAGCAATGCAAAGAGACCAGAAACAAAGCAAATAGTGTATTATGATTCATTTTCAGGAGTGCTAAAAGTAGAACTCCCGAAGTAATATTAAAGTTACATTTGGCGCTGGTCAGACTTCATCTAGACTACGCTGTCCAATTCTGGTCACCACATCACAGGAAGGATAAAGGTCTATTAGAATCAGTACAAAGGAGAATGACTAAAAGGATACAGGGGATGAGGAGTATTCCTTACGAAGCGATATTCAAGCTGTTAAATTTACATTCTTTAAAGAGTCGTAGGTTAAGAGTGGACCTAATAGAAGTCTTTTAGTGGTATATGGGTTATAATAAAAGGAACATAAGGAAAATTCTTAGAACCTGTAACCATGATAGAACAAGAAAAACGGGTTCAAGCCTGAAAACTTGATGTTCAAAAAGGAGACAGGAAGGAATTGGTTCTCAAATAGAGTAGTAGATGATTGAAACGGACGTAGTTATCAAGCTGTTAGTGCTGAGGCATTTGGGAACAGTAAAAGAAAATTACACATTTATGGATGGGGATGATAGGTGGAAATAGGTAGGCATATTTCATACAAGTATTGCCACGTGTAGGCCTAATGCCTTCTTGCAAATTTACTTATTTCATATGTTCTTATGTTCTTATTACCAAAAGCGTGTATTTTCAGTGTTTTTCAGCTATTACGTGAAAAAAAAAATGCCAAAATCCATGCAAAAGCACCCTATATGAGGAAAAAGAGCGACATTACGAGAAACGTGCATTATGAGTGTTTTTGAGATTCTTAGGTACCAAAACGCTGAAACTCATGAATAACACTCTTAATTGAGATACAGAACAACCTATAGGTTGTAACCTATATGCTTGTATTTTGAGTGTTTTTCACATTCTTAATTAACAAAACCCCAAATTGCATGCGAAACTAGCTTTATGTGGGGAAAAAAAAAATGACATTACCAGAAAAGTGTCTTTTAAGTGTTTTTGAGCGTGTTAGGCAATAAACCACTAAAAAGCAGGGCAATCACATTACATGGGAATAAAACCAACTTTTACCAAGAACTTGCCTTTAAATGTTTTTGAGCTCCTTACATACTGAAACACTAAAACGCATGGAAAACACCCTTTATGGAGAAACTGAATAACATTACCAAAAACATGTATTTTGAGTGTTTTTGATCATGTTACCTATAAAAACGCTTAAATACATGCAAAGAACCCTATATTTGGGAAACGAAAAGACATTATGAGAAACGTGTATTATGAGTAATATATAAATAGCAATCTTTTTTTTTTTTCTTTGGTTATTCATCTTCATAGGTACCGAGATGCCAAAATTGAGGCAAAATTCAGGGAAATTATGTGGAAAAAAGAACATTATCAAAAAAGTTAATTTTAGCTTTTTTTCGGACTGTTATGTACCAAACCCTAAAGTGCATGCAAAGCCACCTATATATGGAAATTAAACGACTTTACAAGAAACCTGTCTTTTGAGTGTTTTTTAGCATGTTAAGCACCAAAACGATAAATAACATTGAAGTCACTCAATATGGGAATCCAAAACAAAATTACTGAAAACATGTCTTTTCAGTCTTTTACGCAGAAAAACGCTAAAACGGATGCAAACCAACCAATACGAAGAAATAGAAAAACATTACCAAAAAGGTATATTTTGAGTGTTTTTGAACTTGTTATCTACAAAAAACGCGAAAATGCATGCAAAGCACTCTATATTGGGAAACAAAAGGACATTACGAGCAACGTGTATAATGAGTGTTTCATAGTTTCACAAGATCCACAAGGCAAAAAACACAAAAACTCGTGTATGTGGAGAAGTTTCTTAGATACCAAAATGCTCAAACTCATAACACTCTTAATTGAAAAACAGAACAACCTTACTAAATGCGTGTATTTTGAGTGTTTTTTTTTTCACATTCTTAGTTAACAAAACCCGAAATTCAATGCGAATATAGCTTTATGTGGGAAAAAAATATAATTACCAGAAAAGTGTCTTTTGAGTGTTTTTGAGAGTGTTAGGCAATAAAGCACTAAAAAGCAGGGCAATCACATTACATGGGAATAAAACCAACATTTACCAAGAACTTGCCTTTAAGTGTTTTCAGCTCCTTATATCAGCTAAAACGCATGCAAAACACACTTTATATAAAAACAAAATAACATTACCAAAAACAGATATTTTGAGTGTTTTTTAATTATGTTATCTATAAAAACACTTAAATACATGCAAAGAACCTTATGTTTGGAAAAGGAAACGACATTACGATAAACGTTTATTATGAGTGTTTTCAAGTTCCTTAAGAACCAAAAAGCTTAAACCCACAAATAACACTCTTTATGAAGGAAAAAAAAAAAAATAAATAAAAAAATGGCATTTTTTTTTTTTTTTGTTATTCATCCTCATAGGTACCGAGATGCCAAAATTCTGGTAAAATTCTGGGCAATGATGTGATAAAAGAATATTATCAAAAAAGTTAATTTTCGATTTTTTTTTTCGGAATGTTATGCACCAAACTCTAAAGAGCATGCAAAGCCACCTACATAAGGAAATTAAATGACTTTACGAGAAACCTGACTTTTGAGTGTTTTTCAGCATGTTAGGCACCAAAACGATAATAATATGGAAGTCACTCAATATGGGAATCCAAAACAAAATTACTGAAAACGTGTCTTTTCAGTGTTTTACGTAGAAAAACGCTAAAACGGATGCAAACCAACCAATATGAAGAAATAGAATAAATAAAATTACCAAAAATGTATATTTTGAATGTTTTTGAGCTTGTTATTTACAAAAAAATGCAAAAGTGGATGCAAAGTATTGCAAAACAAAAGGACATTATGTGAAACGTGTATAATGAGTGTTTTATAGTTCTACAAGAACCACAAGGCAAAAAACAAAAAAACTCGAGTACCTAGAGAAGTTTCTTAGATACCAAAATGATGAAACTCATGAATAACACTCTTAATAAAGAAACAAAACAAGCTGAGTGTATTTTGGGGTGTTTTGAATGAGTGTTTTTGAATGTGTTTTTTGAAAATGAGTGTATTTTGGGTGTTTTTCACATTCTTAGTTACCAAAACCCCATATTGCGTGCGAAATATTGTGGGATAAAAATGTGGGAAAATAATGCCAATACCAGAAAAGAGTTTTTTTGAGTGTTTTTGAGCGTGTTAGGAAATAAAGCACTAAAAAGCCGGGCAATCACATTACATGGGGATAAAACCAATTTTTACCAATAACTTCCCTTAAGATTTTTTGAGCTCCTTACATACCAAAACGCTAAAACGCGTGCAAAACACCCTTTATGGAGAAACAGAATAACATTACCAAAAACACGTATTTTGAGTATTTTTGATCATGTTACTTATAAAAACACTTAAATACATGTTTGGGAAACGAAAAAAAACATTACGAGAAACGTGTATTATTAGTGTTTTTAAGTTTCTTAAGTACCGAAAAGCTAAAAGCCACATATAACACTCTTTATAGAAAAAAATAAAAATAAAATAAATAAATAAATAAAAAAAAATAGCAATCTTTTTTTTTTTTGTTATTCATATTCATAGGTACTGAGATGCCAAAAGTATAAATAAAAACCGCTAAAATAAAACGCTAAAACGCATTCAAAACACCCATTATGGAGAAACAATAACTTTACCAAAAACATGTATTTTGAGTGTTTTTGATCATGTTACCTATAAAAACGCTTAAATACATGTAAAGAACACTATGTTTGTATTAGAAAAGGAAATAACGAAAATCGTGTATTATGAGTGTTTTTAAGTTCCTTAAGTACCAAAAAACTAAAACCCACAAATAACACTCTTTATAGAGTAAAAAATAAATAATATATTTTTTTTGTTATTCATCTTCATAGGTACCGAGATGCCAAAATTCTGGCAAAATTCAGGGAAATTTTGTAAAAATAATCATTGTAAAAAAAAAAAAAAATAGCTTTTTTTCCGTATTTATGTACCAAACCCTGAAGTGCATGCAAAGCCACTTATGTGGGGAAATTATACAACTTTACCAGAAACATGTCTTTTGAGTGTTTTTTTTTAGCAATTTGAACAATATTACTGAAAAAGTGTCTTTTTAGTGATTTACGTAGAAAAACGCTAATACGAATGCAAACCAACCAATATGAAAAAAAAGTATAACATTACTAAAAAGATATATTTTTATTTGTTTTTAAACTTGTTACGTACAAGAAATGCGAAAATGAATGGAAAGCACTTTATATTGAGAAAGAAAAGGACATTACGAGAAACGTGTATAATGAGTGTTTTATTGTTTCACAAGAACCACAAGACAAAAATCTGAAAAACTCGTGTACATAAAGAAGTTTCTTACATACCAAAATGCTGAAACTCATGAATAACTTTTAATTGAGAAACAGAACTACCTTACCAAATGTGTGTATTAGAGAAGTTTCTTACATACCAAAATGCTGAAACTCATGAATAACACTTTTAATTAAGAAACAGAACAACCTTACTAAATGCGTGAATTTTGAGTGCTTTTCACATTCTTAGTTACCAAAACCCTAAATTGCATGCGAAACCAGGTTTGTGGGAAAAAAAAAATGACATTACCAGAAAAATGTCTTTTGAGTGTTTTTTGAGCGTGATAGGCAATAAAGCACTAAAAAGCAGGGCAATCACATTATATTGGAGAAAACCAATTTTTACCAAGAACTTGCCATTTTAGTGTTTTTGAGCTTCTTATATACCAAAACACTAACACGCATGCAAAACACACTTTATGGTGAAACAGAATAACATTACCAAAAACATGTATTTTGAGTGTTTTTGATCATGTTACCAATAAAAACGCTTAAATACATGCAAAGAACCCTATTTTTGGGAAACGAAAAGACACTATGAAAAACATGTATTATGAGTGCTTTTAAGTTCATTAATTACCAAAAAGCTAAAAGCCACAAATAACACTCTTTATTGAGAAACAATAAATAAATAAAAAAATATACGATATTTTTTTTTCTTTCTTATTCATTTTCACAGGTACCGAGATGCCAAAATTCAAGGGAAATTCAGAAAATTATGTAAAATAAGAACTTTATTGAAAAAATTAAATTTAGCTTTTCTTTGGACTTTTATGTACCAAACCCCTAAAGTGCATGCAAAGCCACCTATATGGGGAAATTAAACGTCTTTGCCAGAAAACTGTCTTATAAGTGTTTTTTCAGCATGTTAGGAAATAACAAGATAAATAACATGGAAGTCAATCTATATAGGAATCCAAAACAAAATTACTTAGAACGTGTCTTTTCGGTGTTTTACGTAGAAAAACGATAAACGGATGCAAACCAACCAACATGAAGAAATACCAAAAAGGTATATTTTGAGTGTTTTTAAAATTGTTACCTACAAAAAACGCGAAAATGGATGGAAAGCACTCTATATTGGGAAGGAAAAGGACATTACGAGAAACGTGTATAATGAGTGCTTTATAGTTTCACAAGAACCACAAGGCAAAAAACGCAAAAACTCGTGTATATAGAGACGTTTCCTACATTCGAAAATGCTAAAACTCTGGAATAACACTTTTAATTGAGAAACAGTACTATCTTACCAAATGTGAGTATTTTGAGTGTTTTCCACATTCTTAGTTACGAAAATTTCAAATTACATGCAAAACAAGCTTTATGTGGGAAAAAAAAATGACATTACCAGAAAAGTGTCTTTGGAGTGTTTTTGAGTGTAATATGCAACAAAGCACTATAAAGCAGAAGAATCACATTACATGGGAATAAAACCAACTTTTACCAAGAACTTACCATTAAGTGTTTTTTAACTCCTTACATACCAAAACGCTAAAAACGCAGACAAAACAACCTTTATGGAGTAACAAAATAACATTACCAAGATCATGAATTTTGAGTATTTTTGATCATGTCACCTATAAAAACGCTTAAATACATGCAAAGAACCCTATATTTGTGAAACGAAAGGACATTACGAAAATTGTGTATTTTAAGTGTTTTTAAGTTCCTTAAGTACCAAAAAGCTAAAACCCACAAATAACACTCTTTATAGAGAAAAAAATAAAATTAAAAAATATAAAGTTTTTTTGTTGTTATTCATCTTCATAAGTACCGAGATGACAAAATTCTGGCAAAATTCAGGGAAATTAGAAAAAAAAACTATAAAAAAAAATAATCTTAGCTTTTTTCCGGAGTTATATACCAAACCCTGAAGTGCATAGAAAGCCACCTATATGGGGAAATTAAACGACTTTACCAGAAACCTGTCTTTTAAGTGTATTTCAGCAATTTCAACAATATTACTGAAAACCTGTCTTTTCAGAGATTTACGAAGAAAAACGCTAAAACGATTCAAACCAACCAATATGAAGAAATAGAATAACATTACCAAAAAGATAGATTTTGAATGTTTTTGAGCTTGTTACCTACCAAAAACTGCGAAAATGGATGGAAAGCACTCTATATTGGGAAACAAAAGGACATTACGAGAAACGTGTATAATGAGTGTTTTATAGTTTCACAAGAACCACAAGGCAAAAAACGTAAAAATTCGTGTATAGAGAGATTATTCTTACATACCAAAATGTTGAAGTGCATGAATAACACATTTAATTAAAAAACATAACTACCTTACCAAATTTGTGTATTTTGAGTGTTTTTCACATTCTTACTTATGAAAATCCCAAAATACTCGTACATGCAAAACTAGCCTTATGTGGGAAGAAAAAATGACTATCAAAAAAGTTTTTGAGCGTAATATGCAACAAAGCACTAAAAAGCAGAACAATCACATTATATGGGAATAAAACCAACTTTTACGAAGAACTTGCCTTTAAATGTTTTTAACTCCTTACATACCAAAACGCTAAAACGCATGCAAAACACATTTTATGGAGAAACATAATAACATTACAAAAACATGTATTTTGAGTGTTTTTGATCATGTTATCTATAAAAAAGCTTAAACACATGCAAGGAACTTTATGTTTGGGAAACGAAAGGACATTACGAGAAACGTGTATTATGAGTGTTTTTAAGTTCCTTAAGTACCAAAAAGCTAAAACCCACAAATAACACTGTGTATAGAGAAAAAAGTAAACAAATTTTTTTTTGTTATTCATCTTCATAGGTACTGATATGCCAAAATTCTGGCAAAATTCTTCGGGAATCGAAAACAAAATTGCTGAAAACGTGTGTTCTCGGTGTTTTACGTAGAAAAACGCTAAAACGGATACAAACCAATATGAAGAAATAGAATAACATTACCAAAAATGTATATTTTGAGTGTTTTTGGCCTTGTTACCTTCAAAAACTTGAAAATGGATGCAAAGCACTCCCTATTGGGAAACAAAAGGACATTACGAGAAACGTGTAGAATGAGTGTGCTATTATTTTCGGGTAAAAGAACTTTTGGTTCACAAGAACCAGAAGGCAAAAAAACGCAAAAACTCGTGTATATAAAGAACTTTCTTAGATATGAAAATGATGAAACTCATGAATAACAATCTTAATTCAAAAACAGAATAACCTTACCAAATGCGTGTATTTTGAGATGTTTTTTTCACATTCTTCGTTAGCAAAACCCCAAATACCATGCGAAACTAGTTTTAAGTGAGAAAAGAATGACTTTACCATTTGTGTCTTTTGAGTATCTTTTAACGTGTTAGGCAATAAAGCACAAAAAACAAGGGATATCACTTTATATGGGAATAAAACCAACTTTTACCAATAACTTGCCTTCAAATGTTTTTGACCTCCTTACTTACCAAAACGCTAAAACACATGCAAGACACTCCTTTATGGAGAAGCAGAGTAACATTACCAACAACATGTGTTTTAAGTGTTTTTGATCATGTTCCCTATAAAAACGCTTAAATACATGCAAAGAACCCTATGTTTAAGAAACGAAAGGACATAACGAGAAACGTGCATTATGTGTTTTTAAGGTCCTTAAGTACCAAAACGTTAAAACCCACAAATAACACTCTTTATAGAGAAAAGTAAAATAAAATAAATAAATAAATAAAAAAATAGCATTGTTTTTTTTTATTCATGTTCATAGCTGCCAAGATGCCAAAATTCTGCCAAAATTCGGGGATATTATGTAAAAAAATGAAAATGATCGAAAAACTTAATTTTAGCTTTTTTTTCGGAGTTATGTACCAAACCCTAAAGTGTATGGAAAGCCATCTATATGGGGAAATTAAATGACTTTACAAGAAACCTGTCTTTTGAGTGTTTTTTCCGCATGTTAGGCACCAAAACGATAAATAATATGAAAGTCACTCCATATGGAAATCCAAAACAAAATTAGTGAAAACGTGTCTTTTCAAAGTTTTACGTAGAAAAACCCTAAAACAGACGCAAACCAACCAATATGAATAAATAGAATAACATTACCAAAAACGTATATTTTGAGTGTTTTTGAGCTTGTTACATAAAAAAAAAAAAAATGCGAAAATGGATGCAAAGCACTCAATATTAGCAAAAAAAAAAGGACATAACGAGAAACGTCTATAATGAGTGTTTCATAGTTTCACAAGAATCACAAGGCAAAAACCGCAAAAACTCGTGTGTATGGAGAAATTTCTATGATACCAAAATTCTGAAACTCATTAATAAGACTCTTAATTAAGAAACAGAACAACGTTACTAAATTTGAGTATTTTGAGTGTTTTTTACATTCTTAGTTACCAAAACCCAAAATTCCATGCGAAAGTAGCTTTATATGGAAAAAAATGACATTTATAGAGAAGTATCTTTTGAGGGTTTTTGAGCGTCTTAGGCAATAAAGCACTAAAAAGCAGGGGAATCACATTACATAGGAATAAAACAAATTTTTACCAAGAACTTGCCTTAAAGGTTTTTTGAGCTCCTTATATACCAAACCCCTAAAACTCATGCAAAATACACTTAATGGTGAAACAGAATAACATTACCAAAAACATGTATTTTCAGTGTTTCTGATCGTGTTACCAAAAAAAACGCTTAAATACATGCAAAGAACCCTATTTCTGGGTAACGAAAGGACATCACGAGAAACGTGTATTGTGAGTGTTTTTAAGTTCATTAAGTACGAAAAAGCTAAAAGCCACAAATAACACTCTTTTTTGCGATAAAATAAAAAAAAAAATAAATAAAATATACGATATTTTTTTTCATTCTTATTCATCTTTACAGGTAACGAGATGCCAAAATTCGGGCAAAGTTCAGGAAATTATGTGAAATAAGAACATTATCAAAAAAGATATATTTAGCTTTTTTTTCGGACTGTTATGTACCAAACCCCTATAGTGCATGCAAAGCCACCTACTCGTATATGGGGAAATTAAATGTCTTTGCCAGAAAACTGTCTTATAAGTGTTTTCAGCATGTTAGGAACCAGCACGATAAAACCCATGGAAATCAATCTATATGGGAATCCAAAACAAAATTACTGAAAACGTGTCTTTTCGGTGTTTTACGTAGAAAAACGTTAAAACGGATGGATGCAAACCAACCAATATGAAGAAATAGAATAACATTACCAAAAAGGTATATTTTGAGTATTTTGAAATTGTTACCTACAAAAAACGCGAAAAAGGATGGAAAGCACTCTATTTTGGGAAGCAAAAGGACATTACGAGAAACGTGTATAATGATTGTTTTCTAGTTTCAGAAGAACCACAAGACAAAAAACGCAAAAACTCGTGTATATAAGAGAATATTCTTACATTCCAAAATGCTGAAACTCATGAATAACACTTTTAATTGAGAAACAGAACTATCTTACCAAATGTGAGTATTTTGAGTGTTTTTTCACATTCTTAGTTACGAAAATCCCAAATTACATGCGAAACTAGCTTTATGGGGGAAAAAAAAGAACATTCCCAGAAAAGTGTCTTTCGATTGTTTTTGAGCGTGATATGCAACAAAGCACTAAAAAGCAGAATAATCACATTACATGGGAATAAAATCAACTTTTACCAAGAACTTGCCTTGAAGTGTTTTGAGCTCCTTACATACCAAATTGCTAAAACGCCTGCAAAACACTCCTTTATAGAGAAGCAGAATAACATTACCAAAAAATAAGTGTTTTGAGTGTTTTTTATCATGTTACCTATAAAAACGCATAAATACATGGAAAGATCCCTATATTTAAGAAACGAAAAGACATTACGAAAAATGTGTCTTATGAATATTTTTAAGTTCCTTAAGTACCAAAACGTTAAAACCTACAAATAACACTCTTTATAAAGAAAAAATAAAAAAATAAATAAAGAAAATAGCATTTTTATTTTTTTGTTATTGATATTCATAGGTACCAAGATGCCAAAATTCTGCCAAAATTCAAGGAAATTATGTGGAAAAAAAGAACATTATTGAAAAAGTTAATTTTAGCTTTTTTTTTTTAAATATGTACCAAACCCTAAAGTGTATGGAAAGCCACCTATATGGGGAAATTTAACGAGTTTACAATAAACCTGTCTTTTGACTGTTTTTCCGCATGTTAGGCACCAAAACGATAAATAATATGAAAGTCACTCTATATGGAAATCCAAAACAAAATTAATGAAAACGTGTCTTTTAAAAGATTTACGTAGAAAAACGCTAAAACTAGCAAACCAACCAATATGAAGAAATAGAATAACATTTCCAAAAAAGGTATATTTTGTGTTTTTGAGCTTGTCACATGAAAAAAAAAACGCCAAAAAGGGATGCAAAGCTCTCTATATTAGGAAAAAAAATGACATAACGAGAAATGTGTATAATGAATCTTTTATAGTTTCATTAGAATCACAAGGCAAAAAACGCAAAAACTCTTGTGTATGGAGAACTGTCTAAGATACCATGAATACATGAATAACACTCTTAATTAAGAAACAGAACAACCTTACTAAATGCGTGTATTTTGAGTGGTTTTTAATTCTTAGTTACCAAAACCAAAAATTCCATGCGAAACTAGCTTTATGTGGGAAAAAAATGACATTACCAGAAAAGTGTCTTTGAGTGTTTTTGAGCGTGTTAGGCAATAAAGCACTAAAAAGCAGGGCAATCACATTACACGGAAACAAAACCAACTTTTACCAAGAAGTTTCCTTTAAGTGTTTTTGACACGCATTTAGTAAGGTTGTTCTCTTTCTCAATTCATGAGTTTCAGCATTTTGGTATCTAGGAAACTTCTCCATATACACGAGATTTTGCGTTTTTTGTCTTGTGGTTATTTTGAACTATAAAACATTAATGAATGTTTTATAGTTCAAAAAAACCACAAGGCAAAAAACGCAAATACATTTTTCTCGCAATGTCCCTTTCTTTCCCAATATAGAGTGCTTGATATCAATTTTCGCGTTTTTTTTTTTTTTTTTTTTTTTGTAACAAGCTCAAAAACACTCAAAATATACATTTTTGGTAATGCTTTTCTGCTTTTTGATATTGGTTGGTTTCCATCAGTTTTAGCGTTTTTCTACATAAAACACTGAGACACGTTTTCAGTAATTTTGTTTTGGATTCCCATATAGAGTGAGTTCCTTATTATTTATCGTTTTGGTGCCTAACATGCTGAAAAACACTCAAAAGGCAGATTTCTGGTAAGGTCTTTAATTTCGTCACATGGGAGGCTTTGCATGTCTTTTGAGTGTTTTTGAGCGTGTTAAGCAATAAAACACTAAAAGGTAGGGCAATCATATTACATGGGAATAAAACCAAATTATACCACGAACTTGTCTTTAAGTGTTTTTGAGCTCCTTGCATACCAAAACGCTAAAATGCATGCAAAACATATTGTATGGAGAAAGAGAATAACATTACCAAATACATGTATTTTGAGTGTTTTTGATCATGTTTTTTTTATAAAAACGCTTAAATACATGCAAAGAACCTTATGTTTGGGAAACGAAAGGACATTACGAGAAACGTGTATTATGAGTGTTTTTTAAGTTCCTTTAGTACCAAAAAGCTAAAACACAGAAATAACACTCTTTATTTAAAATAAATAAATACATAAATAGAAAAATAAAAAGAAATAGGATTTTTTTTTTGTTATTCATCTTCATAGGTACCGAGATGCCAAAATTCTGCTAAAATTCAAGGAATTTATGTGGAAAAAAAGAACATTATCAAAAAAATTAATTATAGCTTTTTTTTCGGATTGTTATGTACCAATCCCTAAAGTGCTTGCAAAGCCACCTATATAGGGAAGTTAAACGACTTTATCAGAAACCTGTCTTTTCAGTGTTTTCAGCATGTTAGGCACCAAAACGATAAATAATATGGAAGTCAGTCAATAAGTGAATCCAAAACAAAATTACTGAAAACATGTCTTTTAAGTGTTTTACGTAGAAAAACACTAAACCGGAAGTAAACCAACCTATATGAAGAAATAGAATAACATTACCAAAAAGATATATTCTGAGTGCTTTTGAGCTTGTTACCTACAAAAAATGCAAAAATGGATGTAAAGCACTTTATGTTAGGAAACAAAAGGACATTACGAGAAACGTGTATAATGAGTGTTTTATAGATTTAAAAGAACCACAAGGATATAAAGGCAGAAATTCAGGTATATAGAGAAGTTTCTTACATACCAAAATGATGAAATGCATGAATAACACTTTTAATCGATAAACAGAACTATCTTACCAAATTGTGTATTTTCAGTGTTTTTCATATTCTTAGTTACGAAAATGCCAAATTACATGCGAAACTAGCTTCATGTGGAAAAAAAATGACATTACCAGAAAAGTGTCTTTTGAGTGTTTTTCAGCGTGATATGCAACAAAGCACTAAAAAGCAGAACAATCACATTACATGGAAATAAAACCAACTTTTACGAAGAACTTGCCTTTAAGTGTTTTTTAACTCCTTACATACCAAACAGCTAAAACGCATGGAAAACACCCTTTATGGAGAAAAAAATAACATTACCAAAAATGTGTATTTTGAGTGTTTTGAATCATGTTACCTAAAAAAACGCTTAAATACATGTAAATAATACTATATTTGTATAACAAAAGGACATTACGAAAATCGTGTATTATAAGTGTTTTTAAGTTCCTTAAGTATCAAAAAGCTAAAACCCACAAATAACACTCTTTATGGAGAATTTTTTTTTTTTATTCATCATAGGTACCGAGATGCGAAAATTCTGGCAAAATGCAAGGAAATTTGGTAAAAAAAAAATCATTTAAAAAAAAATAATAATAATTTTAGCTTTTTTCCGGAGTTATGTACCAAACCCTGAAGTGCATGCAAAGCCATTTATATGGGGATATTAAACGACTTTACCAGAAACCTGGCTTTTGAGTGTTTTTAGCAATTTCAACAATATTACTGAAAACGTGTCTTTTCCGTGATTTACGTAAAAAAACGTTAAAACGGATGTAAACCAATTAACATGAAGAAATAGAATAATATTACCAAAAATATATATTTTGATGTGTTTTTGAGCTTGTTACCTACAAAAAATGCGAAAATAGATGGAAAGCACTTTATTTTGGGAAAGAAAAGGACATTACGAGAAACGTGTATAATAAAGTTTCTTACATACGAAAATAATGAAACTCATGAATAACACTTTTAATTGGGAAACAGAACTACCATACCAAATGTGTGTATTAGAAAAGTTTCTTACATACCAAAATGCTGAAACTCATGAATAACACTTTTAATTAAGAAACAGAACAACCTTACTAAATGCCTGTATCTTGTGTTTTTCACATTCTTAGTTACCAAAACCCCAAATTCCATTGAAAAGTAGCTTTATGTGGAAAAAAAATTATATTAACAGAAAAGTATCTTTTGAGTATTTTTGAGCGTGTTAGGCAATAAAGCACTAAAAAGAAGGGGAATCACATTACATGGGAATAAAAAGAACTTTTACCAAGAACTTGTCTTTAAGTGCTTTTGAGCTCATTACATACCGAAACGCTAAAACGCATGCAAAACACCTTTTATGGAGAAACATAATAAAATTAACAAAAACATATATTTTGAGTGTTTTTGATTGTTATCTATAAAAGCGTTTAAATAAATGCAAAGAACCTTATGTTTGGGAAACGAAAGGATATTATGAGTGTTTTTAAGATACTCAAATACCAAAAAGATAAAACCCACAAATAACACTCTTCATTTAGAAAAAATAAATAAATAAAAAGTAAAAAAAATAGTTTTTTTTTCTCTCTGTTATTCATCTTCATAGGTACCGATATGCCAAAATTCTGGGAAAATTCAGGGCAATTATATGATAAAAGAATATTATCAAAACAGTTAACTTTAGCTTTTTTTTTCGGACTGTTATGTACAAACCCTAAGTGCATGGAAAGCCCTCTATGTGAGAAAATTAAACGACATTATCAGAAATCTGTATTTTGAGTGTTTTTCAGCATGTTAGGCACCAAAACGATGAATAATAAGGAACTTACTCTATATGGGAATCCAAAACAAAATTACTGAAAAAGTGTCTTGTCTGTGTTTTACGTAGAAAAACGCTAAAACGGATGCAAATTAACCAATATCAAGAAATAGAAAAACATTACCAAAAAGGTATATTTTGAGTGTTTTTGGTTTTGTTATCAATAAAAAACGCGATAATTGATGCAAAGCATTCTATAAGAGGAAACAAAAGGACATTGGAAGAAAAGTGTATAATGAGTGTTTTATAGTTCAAAAGAACTAGAAGGCAAAAAATGCAAAAACTCATGTATATGAAGAAGATTCTTAGATACCAACATGCTGAAACTCATGAAGAACACTCTTAAATGAGAAACAAAAAAACGTTACTAAATGCGTGTATTTTGAGTGCTTTTCACATTCTTAGCTACCAAAGCCCCAAATTGCATGCGAAACCATCTTTATGTGGGAAAAAAAATGATATTACCAGAAAAATGTCTTTTAAGTGATTTTTTTTGCTTGTTAGGCAATAAAGCACTAAAGAGCAGGGCAATCACATTATATTGGAGTAAAACCAGTTTTTACCAAGAACTTGCCTTTAAGTGTTTTTGAGCTCCTTATATACCAAAACACTAAAACGCATGCAAAACACACTGGTGAAACAGAATAACAGTGCCAAAAACATGTATTTTGAGTGTTTTTGATCATGTTACCAATAAAAACGCTTAAATACATGCAAACAACCCTATTTTTGGAAAACGAAAGGACATTACGAGAAACGTGTATTATGAGTGTTTTTAAGTTCATTAATTACCAAAAAGCTAAAAGCCACAAATAATACTCTTTATTGAGAAATAATAAATAAATAAAAAAAATAAAGAATACGATATTTTTTTTGTTTTGTTACTCATATTCACAGGTACCAAGATGCCAAAATTCGGGCAAAATTCAAGAAATTATGTGAAATAAGAATATTATCAAAAAAGTTAAAATTAGCTTTTTTTTTTCGGACTGTTATGTACCAAACCCCTAAATGCATTCAAAGCCACTTATATGGGGAAATTAAACGTCTTGACCAGAAAACTGTCTTATGAGTGTTTTTCAGCATGTTAGGAACCAACACGATAATGAACATGGAAGTCAATCTATTCGGGAATCCAAAACAAAATTACTTAAAACGTGTCTTTTCGGTGTTTTACGTAGAAAAACGCTAAAACGAATGCAAACCAACCAATATGAAGAAATAGAATAACATTACCAAAAAGCTGTATTTTGAGTGTTTTTGAAATTGTTACCTACAAAAAAAAACGCAAAAATGGATGGAAAGCACTCTATATTGGGAAGCAAAAGGACATTACGAGAAACGTGTATAATGAGTGTTTTTAGTTTCACAAGAACCACAAGGAATAAAACCAACTTTTACCAAGAATTTGCCTTTAAGTGTTTTTGAGCTCTTTACATACCAAAACGGTAAAACGCAAGCAAAACATCTTTTGTAGAGAAAAAGAATAACATTACCAAAAACATGTATTTTGAGTGCTTTTGATCATGTTTTCTATAAAAACTCTTAAATACATGCAAAGATCCTTATGTTTGGAAAACGAAATGACATTACGAGAAACGTGTATTATGAGTGTTTTTAAGTTCCTTAAGTACCAAAAAAGCTAAATCCCAGAAATAACACTCCTTGTTGAGAAAAATAAATAAATAAATAAAAAAAAATAGGATTTTTTTTTTTTTTGTTATTCATCTTCATAGGTACCGAGATACCAAAATTCTGGGAAAATTCAAGGCAATTATATGATAAAAGAATATTATAAAAAAAGTTAATTTAAACTTTTTTTTCGGACTGTTATGTACCAAACCCAAAATTCCATGCAAAGCCTCCTATATGAGGAAATTAAACGACCTTATCAGAAATCTGTCTTTTGAGTGTTGTTCAGCATCTTAGGCACCAAAACGATAAATAATAAGGAACTCACTCTATAAGGGAATTTAAGACAAAATTACTAAAAACGTGTTTTCTCAGTGTTTTACGTAGAAAAAACGCTAAAAGGGATGGAAACCAACCAATATAAAGAAACAGAAAAACATTACCAAAAAGATATATTTTGAGTGTTTTTGAGCTTGTTACCTATGAAAAACGCAAAAATTGATGCAAAGCACTCTATAATGGGAAAGAAAAGGACATTGCAAGAAAAATGTATAATGAATGTTTTAAAGTACAAAAAAAACACAAGGCAAAAAATGCAAAAACTAGTGTATATCAAGAAGTTTCCTAGATACCAAAATGCTGAAACTCATGAACAACACTTTTAATTAAGAAACATAACATCCTTACTAAATGCGTGTATTTTAAATGCTTTTAACATTCTTAGTTACCAAAACCCCAAATTGCCTGCGAAACTAGCTTTATGTGGGAAAATAATGACATTACCAGAAAAATGTCTTTTGAGTGTTTTTGAGCGATAAAGCACTAAAAAGCAGGGCAATCACATTACATTGGAATAAAACTAATTTTTACCAAGAACCTGCCTTTAAATGTTTTTGAGCTCCTTATATACCAAAACACCAAAACGCATGCAAAATACACTTTATGGTGAAACAGAACTCCTTACACACCAAAACGCTAAAACGCATACAAAAAACCCTTTATGGAGAAACAAAATAACATTACCAAAAACATGAATTTTGAGTGTTTTTGATCATGTTACCTATAAAAAAACTTAAATACATCGAAAGAACCCTATGTTTGTGAAACGAAAGGACATTATGAAAATTGTGTATTAAAAAAGCAGGCAATCACATTACATATGAAAAAAACAAACTTTTACCAAGAACTTGCTTTTAAGTGTTTTTGACACGCATTTAGTAAGGTTGTTCTGTTTCTCAATTAAGAGTGTTATTTATGGGTTTCAGCATTTTGGTATCTAGGAAACTTCTCCATATACACGAGTTTTTGCGTCTTTTTGCCTTGTGGTTCTTTTGAACTATAAAACATTCATTATACACTTTTCTCGCAATGTCCCTTTCTTTCCGAATATAGAGTGCTTTGTATCAAGTTTCGCGTTTTTTTGTATGTAACAAGCTCAAAAAACTCAAAATATACATTTTTGGTAATGTTTTTATACTCTTTGATATCGGTTGGTTTGCATCCGTTTTAGCGTTTTTCTACGTAAAACACTGAGAAGACACGTTTTCAGTAATTTTGTTTTGGATTCCCATATAGAGTGACTTCCTTATTATTCATCGTTTTGGTGCCTAACATTCTGAAAAACACTCAAAAGATAGATTTCTGATAAGGTCGTTTAATTTCTTCATATGGGAGGCTTTGCATGTCTTTCGAGTGTTTTTGAGCGTGTTAGGCAATAAAGCACTAAAAAGCAGGGTAATCACATTACATGGGAATAAAACCAAATTTTACCAAGAACTTGCCTTTAAATGTTTTTGACCTCCTTACATATCAAAACGTTAAAACGCATGCAAAACACCTTTTGCATTACCAAAAACATGTGTTTTGAGTGTTTTTGACCATGTTATCTATAAAAACGCTTAAATACATGCAAAGAACCTTATGTTTGGGAAACGAAAGGACATTACGAGAAACGTGTATTATGAGTGTTTCTAAGATCCTTCAGTATCAAAATGCTAATACCCACAAATAACACTGTTTATTTAGAAAAATATAATTAAATAAATAAAAAAATAAAAAATAGGAATTTTTTTTTATTCATCTTCATAGGTACCGAGATTCCAAAACTTTGCCAAAATTCAGGGAATTTATGTGGAAAAAAGAACATTATCAAAAAAGTTAATTATATCTTTTTTTTCGGATTGTTATGTACCAAACCCTAAAGTGCTTGCACAGCCACCTATATAAGGAAGTTAAACGACTTTACCAGAAACCTGCCTTTTCATTGTTTTCCAGCATGTTAGGCACCAAAACGGTAAATAATATGGAAGTCAGACGATATGTGAATCCAAAACAAAATTATTGAAAACGTGTCTTTTCAGTGTTTTACGTAGAAAAACGCTAAAACGGATGCAAACCAACCAATATGAAGAAATAGAATAACATTACCAAAAAGATATATTTTAAGTGTTTTTTAGCTTGTTACCTACAAAAAATGCAAAAATGGATGTAAAGCACACTATATTAAGAAACAAAAGGACATTCCGAGAAACGTGTATAATGAGTGTGTTATAGTTTCACAAGAACCACAAGGAAAAAAAATGCAAAAACTCGGATATATAGAGAAGTTTCTTACATACCAAAATGATGAAATGCATAAATAACACTTTTTATCGAGAAATAGAACTACCTTACGAAATTGTATACTTTGAATGTTTTTCACATTCTTAGTTACGAAAATGCCAAATTACATGCGAAACTAGATTTATGTGGGAAAAAAATGACATTACCAGAAAAGTGTCTTTTGTGTGTTTTTAGCGTGATATGCAACAAAACACTAAAAAGCAGAACAATCACATTACATGGGAAGAAAAGAAACTTTTACGAAGAACTTGCCTTTAAGTGTTTTTTTACTCCTTATATACGAAAACGCTAAAACGCATGCAAAACACCCTTAATGAAGAAACACAATAACGTTACCAAAAACATGTATTTTGAGTGTTTTTGATCATGTTACCTATAAAAACGCTTAAATACATATAAAGAAAACTATGTTTGTATAACAAAAGAACATTACGAATTCGTGTATTATGAGTGTTTTTAAGTTCCTTAAGTACCAAAAAGTTAAAACCCACAAATAACACTCTTTATACAGAAAAAAAAAAATTGTTATTCATCTTCATAGGTACCGAAATGCCAAAAGTCTGGTAAAATTCAGGGAAATTTTGTAAAAAAAAAATCATTATAAAAAAATAATAATTTTAGCTTTTTCCGGACTTATGTACCAAACCCTGAAGTGCATGCAAAGCCACCTATATGGGGAAATTACACGACTTTACCAGAAACCTGTCTCTTGAGTGTTTTTCAGCAATTTCAACAATATTACACAAAAAGTGTTTTTTTTTTGTGATTTACGTAGAAAAACGTTAAAACGGATGCACACCAACCAACATGAAGAAACAAAAGAACATTACAAAAAAAAAAAAAATTTATGTGTTTTGAACTTATTACCTACAAGAAATGGGAAAATGGATGGAAAGCAATCTATATTGAGAAAGAAAAGGACATTACGAGAAACGTGTATAATGAGTGTTTTTTAGTTTCACACGAACCACAAGGCAAAAATCTCAAAAACTCGTGTACATAGAGAAGTTTCTTACATACCAAAATGCTGAAACTCATGAATAACTTTTAATTGAGAAACAGAACTACCTTACAAAATGTGTGTATTAGAGAAGTTTCTTACATACCAAAATGCTGAAACTAATGAATAACACTTTCAATTAAGAAAGAAGAACGTTACTAAATGCGTGAATTTTGAGTGCTTTTCACATTCTTAGTTACCAAAACCCCAAATTGCATGCTTTTGAGTTTTTTTTTTGAGCGTCATAGGCAATAAAGCACTAAAAAGCAGAGCAATCACATTACATTGGAATAAAACCAATTTTTACCAAGAACTTGCTCTAATTTTTTTTAGCTCCTTATATACCAAACCGCTAAAACACATGCAAAACACACTTTATGGAGAAACAGAATTACAGGACATTACGAGAAACATGTATTATGAGTGTTTTTAAGTTCCTTAAGTACCAAAAAGCTAAAATCTACAAATAACTCTATTTAGAAACAATAAATAAATAAAAATATATAAAAATAGTATTTTTTTTATTTTATTTTATTTTTTTTTTTATTTATCTTCATAGATACCGGGATGCCAAAATTCTGGGAAAATTCAAGGCTATTATATGATAAAAGAAAGTTATGAAAAAAGTTAATTTTAGCTTTTTTTTCGGACGGTTATGTACCAAAACCTAAAGTGCATACAAAGCTTCCTATGTGAGGAAATTAAACGACCTTACAAGAAATCTGTCTTTTTAGTGTTTTTCAGCATGTTAGGCACCAAAACGATAAATAATAAGGAACTCACTCTATATGGGAATTCAAAACAAAATTACTTAAAACGTGTCTTGTCAGTGTTTTACGTAGAAAAACGCTAAAACGGATGCAAACCAATATCAAGAAATATAAAAACATTACAAAAAAGGTATATTTCGAGTGTTTTGAGCTTGTTACCTACAAAAAACGGGAAAATTCATGCAAAGAACTTCATAGTAAGAAAAAAAAGGACATTGCACGAAAAGTAGTTAATGAGTGTTTTATAGTTCAAAAGAACCAAAAGGCAAAAAACGCAAAAAACTCTTGTATATGGAGAAGTTTCCTAGATACCAAAATGCTGAAACTCATGAATAACACTCTTAATTGAGAAACAGAACAACATTACTAAATTGCGTGTATTTTGAGTGCTTTTCACATTCTTAGTTACCAAAACCCCAAATTGCATGCAAAACCAGCTTTATGTGAGAAAAAAAATGACATTACGAGAAAAATGTCTCTTAATTGTTTTTGAGCGTGATAGGCAATAAAGCTCTAAAAAGCAGGGCAATCACATTACATAGGAATAAAACCAATTTTTACCAAGAACTTGCCTTTAAGTGTTTTTGAGCTCCTTACCTACCAAAACGCTAAAACGCATGCAAAACACTCCTTTATGGAGAAGCAGAATAACATTACCAACAACATGTGTTTTAAGTGTTTTTGATCATGTTACCTATAAAAACGCTTAAATACATGCAAAGAACTTTATGTTTATGAAACGAAAGGACATAACGAGAAACGTGTATTATGTGTGTTTTTAAGTTCCTTCAGTACCAAAATGTTAAAACCCAAAAAATAACACTCTTTATAGAGAGAAAAAAACATAATTAGATAAAAAAATAGCATTTTTTTTTTGTTATTGATATTCATAGTTACATATATGCCAAAATTCTGCCAAAATGCAGGAAAATTATGTGGAAAAAAGAACATTATCGAAAAAGTTACCGTGGAAAAAAGTCATTATCGAAAAGAGTTTTGCACCAAACCCTAAACTGTAAGCAAAGCCATCTATATGGGGAAATTAAGCGACTTTACAAGAAACCTTTCTTTTGAGTGTTTTTCCGCATGTTAGGCACCAAAACGATAAATAATATGAGTCATTCTATATGGAAATCCAAAACAAAATTACTGAAAACGTGTGTTTTCAAAGTTTAACGTAGAAAAACGCTAAAACGGATGCAAACAAACCAATATGAAGAAATAGAATAACATTACCAAAAAGGTATATTTTGAATGTTTTTGTGGTTGTTACATAAAAAAAAAAACGCGAAAATGGATGCAAAGCACTCTATATTAGGGGGGGGAAAAAAAAGGACATAACGAGAAACGTGTACAATAAGTGTTTGATAGTTTCACAAGAATCAGAAGGCAAAAAACGCAAAAACTCGAGTGTATGGAAAAGTTTCTAGGATACCAAAATGCTGAAACTCATGAATAACACTCTTAATTAAGAAATAGAACAACCTTACTAAATGCGTGTATTTTCAGTGTTTTTCACATTCTTAGTTACCAAAACCCCAAATTCCATGCGAATCTAGCTGTGTGAAAAAAAAAAAGACATTACCAGAAGTGTCTTTTGAGTGTTTTTGAGCGTGTTAGGCAATAAAGCAATAAAAAGCAGGGGAATCACATTACATGGGAAAAAAACAACTTTTACCAAAAACTTGCCTTGAAGTGTTTTTGACCTCCTTACATACCAAAACGTTAAAACGCATATAAAACACTCCTTTATATAGAAGCAGAATAACATTACTAAAAACATGTGTTTTAAGTGTTTTTGATCATGTTACCTTTAAGAACGCTTAACTACATGCAAAAAACCTTATGTTTGGGAAACGAAAGGACATAACGAGAAACGTGTATTATGTGTGTTTTTAAGTTCCTTAAGTACCAAAACGTTAAAACCCACAAATAACACTCTTTATAGAGGAAAAAACAAATAAAAAATAAATAAAAAAATACCTTTTTTTTTTGTTATTCAAGTTCATAGCTACCAAGATGCCAAAATTCTGCCAAAATTGAGGGAAATTATGTGGAAAAAAGAACATTATCGAAAAAGTTAGTTTTAGCTTTTTTTCGGAATTATGTACCAAACCCTAAAAGGTATGGAAAGGCATCTCTATTGGGAAATTAAACGACTTTACAAGAAACCTGTCTTTTGAGTGTTTTTCCGAATGTTATTCACCAAAACGATAAATAATATGAAACACTCTATATGGAAATCCAAAACAAAATTACTGAAAACGAGTGTTTTCAAAGTTTTATGTAGAAAAACGCTAAAACGGTTGCAAACCAACCAATATGAAGAAATTGATTATCATTACTAAAAAGCTATATATTGAGTGTTTTTGAGCTTGTTACATGAAAAAAAAAAAACGAGAAAATGGATGCAGAGCATTCTATATTAGGAAAAAAAAGGACATAACGAAAAACGTGTATAATGTGTGTTTCATAGTATCACAAATATCACAAGGCAAAAAAAGCAAAACATCGTGTGTATGGAAAAGTTTCTAAGATACCAAAATGCTGAAACTTATGAATAACACTCTTAATTAAGAAATAAAACAACCTTACAAAATGTGTGTATTATGAGTGTTTTTCACATTTTTAGTTACCAAAACCCCAAATTCCATGCAAAACTGTGTGAAAAAAATGACACCAGAAAAGTGTCTTTTGAGGGTTATTGAGCGTGTTAGGCAATGCAAAACACACTTTGTGGAGAAACAGAATAACATTACCAAAAGCATGTATTTTGAGTGTTTTTGATCATGTTATCTATAAAAACGCTTAAAGACATGAAAAGAACCTTATGTTTGGGAAACGAAAGGACATTACGAGAAACGTGTATTATAAGTGTTTTTAAGTTCCTTAAGTACAAAGAAGCTAAAACCCACAAATAACACTCTTTATTTAGAAAAATAAATAAATAAAAATATATGAAAATAGTTTTTTTTTCATCTTGATAGGTACCGGGAAACAAAATTCTGGGAAAATTCAGGGCTATTATATGATTAAAGAAAATTATCAAAAAAAGTTAATTTAAGCTTTTTTTTCGGACTGTTATGTACCAAACCCTAAAGTGCATACAAAGCCTCGTATATGAGGAAATTAAACGAACTTACCAGAAATCTGTCTTTTGAGTGTTTTTCTGCATGTTAGGCACCAAAACGATCAATAATAAGGAACTCACTCTCTATGGGAATCCAAAACAAAATTACTGAAAACGTGTCTTCTCAGTGTTTTACGTAGAAAAAACGGTAAAACGGATGCAAACCAACCAATATCAAGAAATAGAAAAACATAACCAAAAAGGTATATTTTGAGTGTTTTTGAGCTTGTTACCTACAAAAAACGCGAAAATTGATGCAATGCACTCTATATTAAGAAGAAAAAAAAAACACATTGTAAGAAAAGTGGATAATGAGTGTTTTATAGTTCAAAAGAACCAAAAGGCAAAAAACGCAAAAAGTCTTGTATATGGAGAAGTTTCCTAGATACCAAAATGCTGAAACTCATGAATAACACTTTTAATTGAGAAAGAGAAAAACCTTACTAAATTCGTGTATTTTAAGTGCTTTTCACATTCTTAGTTACCAAACCCTCAAATTGCATGCAAAACCAGCTTTATGTTAGAAAAAAAATACATTACCAGAAAAATGTCTTTTGAATGTTTTTCAGCGTAATAGGCAATAAAGCACTAAAAAGCAGGGCAATCACATTACATAGGAATAAAACCAATTTTTACCAAGAACTTGCCTTTAAGTGTTTTTTAGCTCCTTACATACCAAAACGCTAAAACGTATGCAAAACACTCCTTTATTGGGAAGGCGAATAACATTACCAACAACATGTGTTTTAAGTGTTTTTTATCATGTTACCTATAAAAACGCTTAAATACAGGCAAAGAACCTTATGTTTGGGAAACGAAAGGACATAACGAGAAACGTGTATTATGTGTGTTTTTAAGTTCCTTAAGTACCAAAACGTTAAAACCCAAAATATAACACTCTTTATAGAGAGAAAAAAATAAATAGATAAATAAAAAAAATAGCATTTTTTTTTTTTTGTCATTTATGTTCACAGGTACCAAGATGCCAAAATTCTCCCAAAATTCAGGGAAATTATGTGAAAAAAAAATTATCGAAAAAGTTAATTTTAGCTTTTTTTCGGAGTTATGTACCAAACCCTAAAGTGTATGCAAAGCCATCTATATAGGGAAATTAAACGACTTTACAAGAAACCTGTGTTTTGAGTGGTATTCCGCATGTTAGTCACCAAAACGATAAATAATATGAAAGTCACTCTATATGGAAATCCAAAACAAAATTACTGAAAACGTGTTTTTTCAAAGTTTTACGTATAAAAACGGTAAAACGGATGCAAACCAACCAATATGAAGAAAAAGAATAACATTACTAAAACGCTATATTTTGAGTGTTTTTGAGCTTGTTACATAAAAAAACGCGAAAATTGATGCAGAGCACTCTATATTAGGAAAAAAAAAAAGGACATAACGAGAAACGTGTATAATGTGTGTTTCATAGTTTCACTAGAATCACAAGGCAAAAAACGCAAAACTTCGTGTGTATGGAAAAGTTTCTAAGATACCAAAATACTGAAACTCATAAATAACAATAATAAGAAACAGAACAACTTTACTAAATGTGTGTATTTTGAGTGTTTTTCACATTTTTAGTTACCAAATCTCCAAATTCCATGCGAAACTAGCTTTACGTGTGAAAAAAATGACATTACCAGAAAAGTGTCTTTTAAGGGTTTTTGAGCGTGTTAGGCAATAAAGCACTAAAAAGCAGGGCAATCACATTACATGGGAATAAAACCAACTTTTACCAAGAATTTGTGTTTAAGTGTTTTTGAGCTCTTTATGTACCGAAACGCTAAAAAGCATGCAAAACACCTTTTATGAAGAAACAGAATAACATTACCAAAAAACATGTATTTTGAGTGTTTTTGATCATTTTTTCTATAAAAGGGCTTAAATACATGCAAAGAACCTTATGTTTGGGAAACGAAAGGACATTACGAAAAACGTGTATTATGAGTGTTCTTAAGTTCCTTAAGTACCAAAAAGCTAAAACCCACAAATAACACTCTTTATTTAGAAAAAATAAATAAATAAAAAAAATAGTTTTTTTTCTCTTATTCACCTTTATACGTACCGAATGCCAAAATTCTGGGAAAATTCAGTGCAATTATATGATAAAAGAATATTATCAAAACAGTTAATTTTAACTATTTTTTTTCGGACTCTTATGTACGAAACCCTAAAGTACATGCAAAGCCTTCTATGTCATGAAATTAAACGACCTTATCAGAAATCTGTGTTTTTGTAGTGTTTTTCAGCATGTTAGGCACCAAAACGATAAATAATAAGGAACTCACTCTATATGGGAATCCAAAACAATATTACTAAAAACGTGTCTTCTCAGTGTTTTACGTAGAAAAACGCTAAAACGGATGGAAATCAACCAATATCAAGAAATAGAAAAACATTACCAAAAAGGTATATTTTGAGTGTTTTTGAGCTTGTTACCTATAAAAAACGCGAAAATTGATGAAAGCACTCTATAATGGGAAACAAATGGACATTGCAAGAAAATTGCATAATGAGTGTTTTATAGTTCAAAAGAACCACAAGGCAAAAAATGCAAAAACTCGTGTATATGAATAAGTTTTCTAGATACCAAAATGCTGAAACTCATGAAGAACACTCTTAATTGAGAAACAGAACAACCTTACTAAAGCCGTGTATTTTGAGTGCTTTTCACATTCTTAGTTACCAAAATCCCAAATTGCATGCGAAACCAGCTTTTTGTGGGAAAAAAAATGACATTACTAGAAAAATGTCTTTTGAGTTTTTAAGCGTGATAGGTAATAAAGCATTAAAAAGCAGGGCAATCACATTACATTGGAGTAAAACCAATTTTTACCAAGAATTTGCCTTTAAGTGTTTTTGAATTCTTTATATGCCAAAACACTAAAACGCATGCAAAACACACTTTATATTGAAACAGAATAACATTACCAAAAACGTGTATTTTGAGTATTTTCCATCATGTTATCAATAAAAACGCTTAAATACATGCAAAGCACCCTATTTTTTGGGATATTAAAGGACATTACGAGAAACGTGTATTATGAATGTTTTTAAGTTCATTAATTACCAGAAAGCTCAAAGCCACAAATAACACTCTTTATTGAGAAATAATAAATAAATAAAAAAGTACAATATTTTTTTTTTTTTTCTTATTCATCTTTATAGGTACCGAGATGACAAAATTCGCGGAAAATTCAGGAAATTATGTGAAATAAGAACATTATCCAAAGAGTTAAATTTAGCTTTTTTGGGGGGCTGGTATGTACCAAACCCCTAAAGTGCATGGAAACCCACATATATGGAGAAATTAAACGTCTTTGCCAGAAAACTGTCTTATGAGTGTTTTTCAGCATGTTAGGAACCAACACGATAAATAACATGGAAGTCAATCTATATGGAAATCCAAAACAAAATTACTGAAAACGTGTCTTTTCGGTGTTTTACGTAGAAAAACGATAAAACGGAAGCAAACCAACCAATATGAACAAATAGAATAACATTACCAAAAAGGTATATTTTGAGTGTTTTTTAAATTGTTACCTACAAAAAACGCGAAAATGGATGGAAAGCACTCTATATTGGGAAGCAAAAGGACATTACGAGAAACGTGTATAATGAGTGTTTTATAGTTTCACAAGAACCAAAAGAAAAAAAACGCAAAAACTCGTGTATATAGAGAAGTTTCTTACATTCCAAAATGCTGAAACTTTGGAATAACACTTTTTATTGAAAAACAGAACTATCTTACCAAATGTGAGTATTTTGAGTGTTTTTCACATTCTTAGTTACGAAAATCTCAAATTACATGCAAAACTAGCTTTATGTGGGAAAAAAAATGACATTACCAGAAAAATGTCTTTTGAGTGTTTTTGAGCGTGATATGCAACAAACACTAAATAACAGAATCACATTACATGGTAATAAAACCAACTTTTAGGCAAAAAACGCAAAAACTCGTGTATATAGAGAAGTTTCTTACATTCCAAAATGCTGAAACTCTGCAATAACACTTTTAATTGAGAAACAGAACTATCTTACGAAATGTGAGTATTTTGAGTGTTTTTCACATTCTTAGTTACAAAAATCCCAAATTACATGCGAAATTAGCTTTATGTGGGAAAAAAAAAAATGACCTTACCAGAAAATTGTCTTTTGAGTGTTTTTGAGCGTGATATGCAAGAAACCACTAAAAAGCAGAAGAGTCACATTACATGGGAATAAAACCAACTTTTACAAAGAATTTGCCTTTAATTGTTTTTTAACTCCTTACATACCAAAACGTTAAAACGCGTGCAAAACACCCTTTATGGAGAAACAAAATAACATTACCAAAAACATGAATTTTGAGTGTTTTTGATCATGTTACCTATAAAAACGCTTAAATACATATAAAGAACCGTATATTTCTTAAACGAAAGGACATTACAAAAATTGTGTATTTTGAGTGTTTTTAAGTTCCTTAAGTACCAAAAAGGTAAAACCCACAAATAACACTCTATATAGAGAAAAAAAAAATAAATAAAAAAATAGAATTTTTTTTTTTTTATTCATCTTCATAAGTACCAAGATGCCAAAATTCAGGCAAAATTCAGGGAAATTAGAAAAAAAACCTTATAAAAAAATAATTTTAGATTTTTTCCGGAGTTATATACCAAACCCTAAAGTCCATGCAAAGCCACCTATATGGAGAAATTACACGACTTTACCAGAAACATTTATTTTAAGTGTTTTTCAGCAACAATATTACTGAAAACGTGTCTTTTCAGATATTTACAAAGAATAACGCTAAAACGGATGCAAACCAACCAATATGAAGAAATAGAATAGCATTACCAAAAAGATTTTGAATGTTTTTGAGCTTGTTACCTATAAGAAATGCGAAAATGGATGGAAAGCACTCTATATTGGGAAACAAAAGGACATTACGAGAAACATGTATAATGAGTACTTTATAGTTTTACAAGAACCACAAGGCAAAAAACACAAAAACTCGTGTATAGAGAGAAGTTTCTTACATACAAGAATGCTGAAATGCATGAATAACATAATTAATTGAGAAACAGAACTACCTTACCAAATCAGTGTATTTTGAGTGTTTTTCACATTCATAGTTACAAAAATCCCAAATTACATGCGAAACTAGCCTTATGTGGGAAAAAAATGACTTCATCAGAAAAGTGTCTTTTGAGTGTTTTTGAGCATGATATGCAAGAAAGCACTAAAAAGCAGAACAATCACATTACATGGGAATAAAACCAACTTTTACGAAGAACTCGCCTTTAAGTGTTTTTAACTCCTTACATACCAAAACGCTAAAACGCAGGGAAAACACATTTTATGGAGAAACAAAATAACATTACCAAAAACATGTTGCAAAGAGTAAAATTTTTTTTTTTCTCTTTTAGACTGTTATGTACCAAACCCCTAAAGTGCATGCAAAGCCACCTATATGGGGAAATTAAACGTCTTTGCCAGAAAACTGTCTTATGAGTGTTTTTCAGCATGATAGGAACCAACACGATAAATAACATGGAAGTCAATCTATATAGGCATCCAAAACAAAATTACTGAAAACGTGTCTTTTCGGTGTTTTACGTAGAAAAACGCTAAAACGGTTGCAAACCAACCAATATGAATATATACAATAACATTACCAAAAAGATATATTTTGAGTGTTTTTGAAATTGTTACCTACAAAAAACACGAAAATGGATGGAAAGCACTCTATATTAGGGAGCAAAAAGACATTACGAGAAACTTGTATAATGAGTGTTTTATAGTTTCACAAGAACCACAAGGAAAAAACGCAAAATCTCGTGTACATAGAGAAGTTTCTTTTATTCCAAAATTCTGAAACTCTGGAATAACACTTTTAATTGAGAAAGAGAACTATCTTACCTAATGTGAGTATTTTGAGTGTTTTCACATTCTTAGTTACGAAAATCCCAAATTACATGCGAAACTAGCTTGATGTGGGGAAAAAATGACATTAACAGAAAAGTGTATTTTGAGTGTTTTTGAGAGTGATATGCAATAAAACACTAAAAAGCAGAAGAATCACATTACATGAAAATAAAACCAACTTTTACCAAGAACTTGCCTTTAAATGTTTTTTAACTCCTTATATACCAAAACACTAAAACGCATGCAAAACACCCTTTATGGAGAAACAAAATAACATCACCAAAAACATGAATTTTGAGTGTTTTTGATCATGTTACCTATAAAAACGCTTGAATACATGCAAAGAACCCTATATTTGTGAAACGAAAGGACATTACAAAAATTGTATATTATGAGTGTTTTTAAGTTTTTTTAAGTACCAAAAAGCTAAAACCCACAAATAACAGTCTTTATGGAGAAAAAAAATAATAAAAAAATATAATTTTATTTTTTTTTGTTATTCATCTTCATAAGTACCAATATGCTAAAATTTTGGCAAAATTCAGGGAAATTAGAAAAAAAAACTGATCAAAAAATAATTAGCATTTTTCAGGAGTTATATACCAAACCCTGAAGTGCATGCAAATCCACCTATGTAGGGAAATTACACGAGTTTACCAGAAACCTGTCTTTTAAGTGTTTTTTTTTTTTTTTAGCAATTTCAACAATATTACTGAAAACGTGTCTTTTCAGAGATTTACGAAGAAAAACGCTAAAACAGATGGAAACCAACCAATATGAAGAAATAAAATAACATTACCAAAAAGATAGATTTTTAATATTTTGAGCTTGTTACCTACAAAATTACGAGAAACGTGTATAATGAGTGTTTTATAGTTTCACAAGAACCACAAGGCAAAAAACGCAAATACTCGTGTATAGAGAGAAGTTTCTTACATACCAAAATGCTGAAATGCATGAATAACACATTTAATTGAGAAACAAAACTACCTTACCAGATGTGTGTATTTTGTGTGTTTTTCACATTTATAGTTACGAAAATCCCAAATTACATGCGAAACTAGCCTTATGTGGGAAAAAAAAAGACTTTATGAGAAAAGTGTCTTTTGAGTGTTTTTGAGCGTGATATGCAATAAAGCACTAAAAAGCGGAATAATCACATTACATGGGAATAAAACCAACTTGCCTTTGTGTGTTTTTTTTAACTCCTTACATACCAAAACGCTAAAACAAATGAAAAACACCCTTTATGGAGAAAGAAAATAACATTACCAAAAACATGAATTTTGAGTGATTTTGATCATGTTACCTATAAAAACGCATAAATACATGCAAAGAACCCTAAGTTTGTGAAACGAAAGGACATTACGAAAATTGTGTATTATGAGTTTTTTTAAGTTCCTTAAGTACCAAAAAGCTATAACCCACAAATAACACTCTTTATAGAGAAAAATAAATAAATAAATAAATATATCAATAAAAAAAATAGATATTTTTTTTGTTATCTTGATATTTACCGAGATGAAAAAATTCTGGCAAAATTCAAGGAAATTAGATAAAAAAAAAACATTATCAAAATAAATAATTTTAGCTTTTATCCGGAGTTATATACCAAACCCTAAAATGCATGCAAAGCCACCTAGATGGGGAAATTACACGACTTTACCAGAAACCTGTCTTTTGAGTGTTTTCAGCAATTTCAACAATATTACTGAAAACGTGCCTTTTCAGAGATTTACTAAGAAAAACGCTAAAACGGATGTAAACCAACCAATATGAAGAAATAAAATAACATTACCAAAAAGATATATTTTGAGTGTTTTTGAGCGTGTTACCTACAAAAAATGCGAAAATTCACGGAATGCACTCAATATTTGGAAACAAAAGGACATTACGAGAAACGTTTATAATGAGTTTTTTTTATAGTTTAACAAAAACCACAAGGCAAAAAAACGAAAAAAAACTCGTGTATAGAGAGAACTTTCTTTCATACCAAAATGCTGAAATGCATGAATAACACTTTTAATTTAAAAACAGAACTACCTTACCAAATGTGTGTATTTTAAGTGTTTTTCACATAATTAGTTACGAAAATCCCAAATTACATGCGAAACTAGCTTTATGTGGGAAAAAAAATGACATTATCAGAAAAATGTCTTTTGAGTGTTTTTGAGCGTGATTTGCAAGAAAGCACTAAAATGCAGAAGAATCACATTATATGGGGATAAAACCAACTTTTACAAAGAACTTGCCTTTAAGTGTTTTAACTCCTTACATACCAAAACGCTAAAACGCAGGCAAAACACATTTTATGGAGAAAAAGAATAACATTACCAAGGACATGTATTTTGAGTGTTTTTGATCATGATATCTATAAAAACGCTTAAATACATGCAAAGAACATTTTGTTTGGGAAACAAAAAGACATTACGAGAAACGTGTATTATGAGTGTTTTTAAATTCCTTTTGTACCAAAAAGCCAAAACACAAATAAAAATCTTTATAGAGAAAAAGAAAAAAAAATCTTTGGGAATCCAAATCAAAATTACTGAAAACATGTTTTTTTTCGGTGGTTTACGTAGAAAAACGCTAAAACGGATGCAAACCAACCAATATGAAGAAATAGAATAACATTACGAAAAAGCTATATTTTGAGTGTTTTTGAGATTGTTACCTACAAAAAATGCGAAAATGAATGCAAAGCACTCCCTATTGGGAAAGAAAAGGATATTACGAGAAATGTGTATAAAGAGTGTCTTATTATTTTCGGGGAAAAGAATTTGTGGTTCACAAGAACCACAAGGCAAAAAAAGAAAAAAAACTCGTGTATATAAAGAAGTTTCTTAGATACCAAAATGCTGAAACTCATGAATAACAATCTTAATTAAGAAATAGAAGAACTTTACCAAATGTGTGTATTTTGAGTGTTTTTCACATTCTTAGTTAGCAAAACTCCAAATACCATGCGAAACTAGCTTTATGTGGGAAAAAAAAATGACATTACCAAAAGTGTCTTATGAGTGCTTTTGAACGTGTTAGGCAATAAAACAGTAAAAAGCAGGGCAATCACATTACATGGGAATAAAACCAACTTTTACCAAGAACTTGCCTTTAATGTTTTTGACACGCATTTAGTAAGGTTATTCTGTTTCTAGGTATCTAGGAAACTTCTCCATATACACGAGTTTTTACGTTTTTTCGCCTTGTGGTTCTTTTGAATAATAAAACATTTAATATACACCGTTCTCGCAATATTCCTTTGTTTCCCAATATAGAGTGCTTTGTATCAATTTTCGCGTTTTTTTGTTGGTAGCAAGCTCAAAAAAACTCAAAATATACATTTTTAGTAATGTTTTTCTACTTCTTGATATTGGTTGGTTTCCATCCGTTTTAGCGTTTTTCTACGTAAAACAATCAAAAGACACTTATTATTTATCGTTTTGGTGCCTAACATGCTAAAAAACACTCAAAAGACAGATTTCTGGTAAGGTCGTTTAATTTCCTGATATGGGAGGCTTTGAATGTCTTTTTAGTGTTTTTCTGCGTGTTAGGCAATAAAGCACTAAAAGGCAGTGCAATCACATTACATGGAAATAAAACCAAATTTTACCAAGAACTTGCCTTTAAGTGTTTTTGACATCCTTACATACCAAAACGCTAAAAGGCATGCAAAACACTTTTTGCATTACCAAAAACATGTATTTTGAGTGTTTTTGATCATGTTATCTATAAAAACGCTTAAAAACATGCAAAGAATCTTATGTTTGGGAAACGAAAGGACATTGCGAGGAACGTATATTATAAAGATTTTTAAGTTCTTTCAGTATCAAAAAGCTAAAACCCAGAAATAACACTGTTTATTTAGAAAAAAATAAATAAAAAAAAATAAAAAATAGGAATTTTCTTTTTTTTTTATTCATCTTCATAGGTACCGAGATGCCAAAATTCTGCCTAAATTCAAGGAATTTATTTGGAAAAATGAACATTATCAACAAAGTTAATTATAGCTTTTTTTTCGGATTGTTATGTACCAAACCCCAAATTGCATGCAAAGCCACCTATATAGGGAAGTTAAACGATTTTAGTGTTTAGTTTAGTTTAGTCTTTTCAATGTTTTTCAGCATGTTAGGCACCAAAGGATATATAATATGAAAGTCAGTCAATGTGAATCCAAAACAAAATTACTGAAAACGTGTCTTTTCAGTGTTTTACGTAGAAAAAACGCTAAAACGGATGCAAACCAACCAATATGAAGAAATAGAATAGCATTACCAAAAATATGTATTTTCAGTGCTTTGAGCTTCTTACCTACAAAAAATGCAAAAATGGATGGAAAGCACACTATATTAAGAAACAAAAGGACATTACGAGAAACGTGTATAATGAGTGCTTTATAGTTTCACAAGAACAACAAGGCAATAAACGCAAAAACTCGGGTATACAAAGAAGTTTCTTACATACCTAAATGATGAAATGCATAAATAACACTTTTTCTTGAGAAATAGAACTACTTTTCCAAATTGTGTACTTTGAATGTTTTTGACATTCTTAGTTACGAAAATGCCAAATTATATGCGAAACTAGTTTTATCTGGGAAAAAAATGACATTACCAGAAAAGTGTCTTTTGAGTGTTTTTGAGCGTGATATGCAAGAAAGCACTAAAAAAAGCAGAAAAATCACATTACATGGGAATAAAACCAACTTTTACATAGAACTCTCCTTTAAAAGTTTTTTAACTCCTTACATACCAATACGCTAAAACGCATGCAAAACATCCTTTTTGGAAAAGCAGAATAACATCACGAAAAACATGTATTTTGAGTGTTTTTGATCATGTTACCTATAAAAACGCTTAAATACATGTAAAGAACACTATGTTTGTATAAGAAAAGGACATAACGAAAATCCTGTATTATGAGTGTTTTTAAGTTCCTTAAGTACCAAAAACCTAAAACCCAGAAATAACACTCTTTATAGATTAAAAAAAATATATATTTTTTTTAATCTTCTTAGGTACCGAGATGCCAAAATTCTGGCAAAATTCAGGGAAATTTTATAAAAAGAATCATTATAAAAAAAAAACAATTTTAGCTTTTTTCCGTACTTATGTACCAAACCCTAAAGTGCATGCAAAGCCACCTACATGGGGAAATTACACAACTTTACCAGAAACCTGTCTTTTGAGTGTTTTTCAGCAATTTCAACAATATTACTGAAAAAAAGTCTTTTTAGTGATTTACGTAGAAAAACGCTAAAACGATTGCAAACCAACCAATATGAAGAAACAGTATAACATTACCAAAAAGATATATTTTTATGTGTTTTTAAACTTGTTACCTACATGAAATGCGAAAATGGATGGAAAGCACTCTATATTGAGAAAGAAAAAGACATTACGAGAAACGTGTATAATGAGTGTTTTAATAGTTTCAGAGGAACCACAAGTCAAAAATGTCAAAAACTCGTGAATATAGAGAAGTTTCTTACATACCAAAATGCTGAAACTCATGAATAACACTTTTAATTAAGAAAAAGAACAACCTTACTAAATGCATGTATTTTGAGTGTTTTCCACATTCTAAGTTATCAAATCCCCAAATTCCATGCAAAACTAGCTTTATGTTGGAAAAGAAATATTACCAGAAAATGTCTTTTGAGTGTTTTTGAGCGTGTTAGGCAATAAAGCACTAAAAAGCAGGGCAATCACATTACATGGGAATAAAAACAACTTTTACCAAGAACTTGCCCTTAAGTGTTTTTGAGCTCATTACATACCACAACGTTAAAACGCATGCAAAACACCTTTTATGGAGAAACAGAATAAAATTACAAAAAACATATTTTGAGTGTTTTTTGATCATGTTATCTATAAAAACACTTAAATACATGCAAAAAACCTTATGTTTGGGAAACGAAAGGACATTACGAGAAATGTGTATTATAAAAACATATTTTGAGTGTTTTTTTTATCATGTTATCTATAAAAACACTTAAATACATGCAAAAACCTTATGTTTGGGAAACGAAAGGACATTACGAGAAATGTGTATTATAAGTGTTAAGATTCTTAAGTACTAAAATGCTAAAACCCACAAAAAACACTCTTTATTTAGAAAAAATAAATAAATAAAAAAATAGGACCTTTTTTTTTTTTGTTATTCATCTTCATACGTACCGAGATGCCAAAATTCTGGGAAAATTCAGGGCTATTATATGATAAGAGAAAATTATCAAAAAAATTAATTTCACCTTTTTTTTCGCATTTTTATGTACCAAACCCTAAAGTGCATGCAAAGGTTCCTATATGAGGAAAATAAACGACCTTACCAGAAATCTGGTAAGTAAATACCAATAAAAAATAGTATTTTTTTTTTGTTAATCATTTTAATAGGTACCGAGATGCCAAAATACAGGCAAAATTCAGGAAATTATGGGAAATAAAAACATTATCAAAAAAGTTAATTTTGGCTTTTTTTTCGGATTGTTATGTACCAAACCCTAAAGTGCATGCAAAGCCATCTATTTGGGGAAATTAAACGTCTTTGCCAGAAAACTGTCTTATGATTCTTTTTCAGCATGTTACGCTCCAAAACGATAAATAACATTGAAGTCACTCTATATGGGAATGCAAAACAAAATTTACTGAAAACATGTCTTTTCGGTGTTTTACCTAGAAAAACGCTAAAACGGATGCAAACCAATCAATATGCAGAAAGAAAATAACATTATCAAGAAGGTATATTTTGAGTGTTTTTGAGCTTGTTACCTACAAAAAAACGCAAAAATAGAAGCAAAGCACTATCTATTTGGAAAAAAAAAGGACATTACGAGAAACGTGTATAATGAGTGTCTTATTCTTTTCGGGCAAAAGAACTTGTGGATCAAGGCAAAAAACGTAAAAGCTCGTGTATATAAAGAAGTTTGTTAGATACCAAAATGCTGAAACTCATGAATAACAATCCCAAATGACAAACAGAACAACCTTACCAAATGCGTGTATTTTAAGTCTTTTTCACATTCTTAGAAAAACCCAAAATAGCATGCGAAACTAACTGTATGTGGGAAAAAAATGACATTACCTGAAGTGTCTTTTGAGTTTTTTTTTTTAAGCGTTTTAGGCAATAAAGCACAAAAAACCAGGGCAATCACATTACATTGGAATAAAACCAACTTTTACCAATAAGTTGCCTTCAAGTGTTTTTGACCTCCTTACATAACACTCATTTATGGAGAAGCAGAATAACATTACCAAAAAGTTATATTTTGAGTGTTTTTGAGCTTGTTACATAAAAAAAAATGCGAAAAAGGATGCAAAGCAATCTATATTAGGAAAAAAAAGGATATAACAAGAAACGTCTATAATGAGTGTTTCATAGTTTCACAAGGATCACAATTCAAAAAAACGCAAAAACTCGTGTCTATGGAGAAGTTTTCTAAGATACCAAAATGCTGAAACTGATGATTAACACTCTTAATTAAGAAACAAAACAACCTTACTAAATGTGTGTATTTTGAGTGTTTTTTACTTTCTTACTAATGAAAACCCCAAATTATATGCGAAATTTGCTTTATGTGTGAAAAAAATGACATTACCAGAAAATTGTCTTTTGAGTGTTTTTGAGTGTGATATGCAACAAAGCACTAAAAAGCGGAATAATCACATTACATGAGAATAAAACCAGCTTTTACCAAGAACTTGCCTGTAAGTGTTTTTTTTAACTCCTTACATACCAAAACGCTAAAAAGCATGCAAAACACCCTTTATGGAGAAACAAAATAACATTACCAAAAACATGAATTTTGAGTGTTTTTGATCATGTTACCTATTAAAACGCTTAAATACATACAAAGAACCCTATGTTTGTGAAACGAAAGGATACTACGAAAATTGTGTATTATGAGTGTTTTTAAGTTCCTTAATTACCAAAAAGTTAAAACCCACAAATAACACTCTTTATCAGAAAAAAAAATAAATAAATATATTTAAAAAAATGTATATTTTTTTTTTTTGTTATTCATCTTCATAGGCACGGAGATGCCAACTTTCTGGCAAAATTCAGGAAAATTAGATAAAAAAAAACATTATTAAAATAAATAATTTTAGCTTTTATCCGGAGTTATTTACCAAACCCTAATGTGCATGCAAAGCCATCTAGATGGGGAAATTACACGACTTTACCAGAAACCTGTCTTTTGAGTGTTTTTCAGCAATTTCAACAATATTACTGAAAACGTGTCTTTTTAGAGATTTACTAAGATAAACGCTAAAACGGATGTAAACACACCAATATGAAGAAATAGAATAACCTTACTAAAAAGATATATTTTTAGTGTTTTTGAGCTTGTTACCTACAAAAAAAATGCGAGAATGGATGGAAAGCACTCTATATTGGGAAACAAAAGGGAATTACGAGAAACTTGTATATGAGTGTTTTATAGTTTAACAAAAACCACAAGGCAAAAAACGCAAAAAACTCGTGTATAGAGAGAAGTATGTTACATACCAAAATCCTGAAATGCATGAATAACAGTTTTAATTGAGAAACAAAACTTCCTTACAAAACGTGTGTATTTTGAGTGTTTTTCACATTCTTAGTTGCGAAAATCCCAAATTACATGCAAAACTAGCTTTATGTGGAAAAAAAATGACATTTTCAGAAAACTGTCTTTTGAATGTTTTTGAGCGTGATATGCAAAAAAGCACTAAAAAGCAGAACAATCATATTATATGGGAAGAAACCCAACTTTTACGAAGAACTTGCCTTTAAGTGTTTTTAACTCGTTACATACCAAAACGTTAAAACGCATGCAAAACACATTTTATGGAGAAACAGAATAACATTACCAAAGACATGTATTTTGAGTGTTTTAGATCATGTTATCTATAAAAACGCTTAAATACATGCAAAGAACATTATGTTTGGGAAAAAAAAGGACATTACGAGAAACGTGTATTATGAGTGTTAAGTTCCTCTTTTACCAAAAAGCTAAAACACACAAATAACACTCTTTATAGAGAAAAAAAAAAAAAAAATTTTTTTGTTATTCATCTTTATAGGTACCGAGATGCCAAAATTCTGGCAAATATTTTTTGGGAATCCAAAACAAAATGACTGAAAAAGTGTTTTCTCGGTGTTTTACGTAGAAATACGCTAAAATGGATGCAAACCATCCAATATGAAAAAATAAAATAACATGACGAAAAAGCTATACTTTGAGTGTTTTTGAGCTTGTTACCTATAAAAAACGCGAAAATGGATGCAAAGCATTGGGAAACAAAAGAACATTACGAGAAATGTGTATAATGAGTGTCTTATTATTTTCTTGGAAAAGAACTTGTAGTTCACAAAAAGCACAAGGCAAAAAACGCAAAAACTCGTGTATATAAAGAAGTTTCTTAGATACCAAAATGCTGAAACTCATGAATAACAATCTTAATTGAGAAACAGATGAACCTTACCAAATGCGTGTATTTTGAGTGTTTTTCACATTCTTAGTTAGCAAAACCCCAAATAGCATGGAAAAACTAACTTTATATGGGAAAAAAATGACATTACCAAAAGTGTCTTTTGAGTGTTTTTGAGCGTGTTAGACAATAAAGCAGTAAAAAGCAGGGTAATCACATTACATGGGAATAAAACCAACGTTTAAAAAGAACTTGCCTTTAATCTTTTTGACACGCACTTAGTAAGGTTGTTCTGTTTCTCAAGCATTTTGGTATCTAAGAAACTTCTCCATATACACGAGTTTATGCGTTTTTTGCCTTGTGGTTCTTTTGAAGTATAAAACTCTCATTATACAATTTTCTCGCAATGTCCCTTTCTTTCTCAATATAGAGTGCTTTGTATCAATTTTCGCGTTTTTCTGTATGTAAAGAGCTCAAAAAAACTCAAAATATACATTTTTGGTAATGTTTTTCTACTTCTTGATATTGGTTGGTTTCCATCCGTTTTAGTGTTTTTCTACGTAAAACATTGAGAAGACACGTTTTCAGTAATTTTGGTTTGGATTCCCACATACAGTGTGTTTCTTATTATTTTTCGTTTTGTTGCCTAACATGCAGAAAAACACTAAAAAGACAGATTTCTGGTAAGGTGGTTAAATTTCCACATATGGGAGGCTTTGCATGTCTTTTGAGTGTTTTAGAGCGTATTAGGAAATAACAGACAAAAAAGGCAGGAAAATCACATTACATGGATATAAAAAAAAAATTTACCAAGAACTTGAATTTAAGTGTTTTTTTACATCCTTACAAACGAAAACGCTAAAACGCATGCAAAACACCTTTTGCATTATTGTAGGTATGTTGAGTATTTTTGATCATGTTATCTATAAAAACGCTTAAAAACATGCAAAGAACCTTATGTTTGGGAAACGAAAGGACATTACGAGAAACGTGTATTATGAGTGTTTTTAATTTCATTCAGTATCAGAAAGCTAAAACCCACAAATAACACTGTTTATTTAAAAAAAAATAAATAAAATAAAAATATAAAAAATAGGAAATTTTTTTTTTTTATTCATCTTCATAGGTACCGAGATGCCAAAATTCTACCAAAATACAGGGAATTTATTTGGAAAAAAGAACATCAAAAAAGTTAATTATAAATTTTTTTTTTCGGATTGTTTTGTACCAAACCCTAAAGTGCATGCAAAGCCACCTATATAGTGAAGTTTAACGATTTTACTAGAAACCTGTCTTTTCAGTGTTTTTCAGCATGTTAGGCATCAAAGGTTAAATAATATGGAAGTCAATCAATGTGAATCCAAAACAAAATTACTGGAAACGTGTCTTTTTAATGTTTTACGTATAAAAAAAACGCTAAAACGGATGCAAACCAACCAATATGAAGAAATAGAGAAACATTACCAAAAAGATAAATTTTCAGTGTTTTTGAGATTGTTACCTAAAAAAATGCAAAAATGGATAGAAAGCACACTATATTTGGAAACAAAAGGACATTACGATAAACGTGTATAAGGAGTGTTTTATAGCTTCACAAGAACCAAAAAGGCAATAAAGGCAAAAACTCGGGTATATAGAGAAGTTTCTCACATACCAAAATGATGAAATGCATAAAAAACACTTTTTATCGAGAAATAGAACAACCTTACCAAATTGTATACTTTGAATGTTTTTCACATTCTTAGTTACGAAAATGCCAAATTACATGCGAAACTAGCTTTATCTGGGAAAAAAATGACATTACCAGAAAGGTGTCTTTTGAGTGTTTTTGAGCGTGATATGCAACAAAGCACTAAAAAGAAGAACAATCACATTACATGGGAATAAAACAAACTTTTACGAAGAACTTGCCTTTAAGTGTTTTTAAACTCCTTACATACCAAAACGCTAAAACGCATGCAAAACACCCTTTATGGAGAAACAGTATAACATTACCAAAAACATGTATTTTGAGTGTTTTTTATCATGTTACCTATAAAAACGCTTAAATACATGTAAAGAACACTATGTTTGTATAACAAAAGGACATTACGATAATTGTGTATTATGAGTGTTTTTAAGTTCCTTAAGTACCAAAAAGCTAAAACCCATAACTAACACTCTTTATAGAGAAAACAAAAGTTTTTTTTTGTTATTCATCTTCATAGGTACCGAGATCCAGAAATTCTTGCAAAATTAAGGGAAATTTTGTAAAAAAAAAAATCATTATGAAAAAATTAATTTTAGCTATTTTCCGTACTTATGTACCAAACCCTCAAGTGCATGCAAAGCCACCTATATGGGGAAATTACACGACGTTACCAGAAACATGTCTTTTAAGTGTTTTTCAGCAATTTCAACAATATTACTAAAAAAGTGTCTTTTTAGTGATTTACGTAGAAAAACGCTTAAACGGATGCAAACGAACCAATATGAAGAAACAGAATAATATTACCAAAAAAATATATTTTTATGTGTTTTTGAGCTTGTTACCTACAAGGAATGCGAAAATGGATGTATATACTCTATATTGAGAAAGAAAAGGACATTACGAGAAACGTGTATAATGAGTATTTTATAGTTTCACATGAACCACAAGGCAAAAATCTCAAAACCTCGTGTACATAGAGAAGTTTCTTACATACCAAAATGCTGAAACTCATGAATAACTTTTTTTTTGAGAAACAGAACTACATTACCAAATGTGTGTATTAGAGATGTTTCTTACATACCAAAATGCTGAATTTCATGAATAACACTTTTAATAAAGAAACAGAACAACCTTACTAAATGCGTGAGTTTTGAGTGCTTTTCACATTCTTTGTTACCAAAACTCCAAATTGCATGCGAAACCAGCTTTGTGGGAAAAAAAAATCTCATTACCAGAAAAGTGTCTTTTGAGTGTTTTTGAGCGTGATAGGCAATAAAGCACTAAAAAGCATGGCAATCACATTACATTCGAATAAAACCAATTTTTACCAGGAACATGCCTTTAAGGTTTTTTGAGCTCCTTATATAGCAAACAGCTAAAACGCATGCAAAAATCACTTTATGGAGAAACAGAATAACATCACCAAAAACATGTATTTTTAGTGTTTTTGATCATGTTATCTATAAAAACGCTTGTATACATGAAAAGAACCTTATGTTTGGGAAACGAAAGGACATTACGAGAAACGTGTATTATGAGTGTTTTTAAGTTCCTTAAGTACAAAGAAGCTAAAACCCACAAATAACACTCTTTATTTAGAAAAATAAATAAATGAAAATATATAAAAACATTTATTTTTTTTTTCATATTGATAAGTACCGAGATGCCAAAATTCTGGTAAAATTCAGGGCTATTGTATGATAAAAGAAAATTATCAAAAAAGTTAATTTTAGCTTTTTTTTCGGATTGTTATGTACCAAACCCTAAAGTGCATGCAAAGCCTCCTATATGAGGAAATTAAACGACCTAAAACGACCGTCTTTTGAGTGTTTTTCAGCATGTTAGGCACGAAAACGATAAATAATAAGGAACTCACTCTCTATGGGAATACAAAAGAAAATTACTGATAACGTGTCTTCTCAGTGTTTTACGTAGAAAAAACGCTAAAACGGATGTAAACCAACCAATATCAAGAAATAGAAAAACATTACCATTATTATTATTATTACACATTATTTTAAGTGTTTATGAGCTTGTTACCTACAAAAAACGCGAAAATTGATGCAAAGCACTCTATATTAAGAAAAAAAAAAGGACATTGCAAGAAAAGTAGATAATGAGTGTTTTATAGTTCAAAAGAACCAAAAAGCAAAAAACGTAAAAACACTTGTATATGGAGAAGTTTCCTAGATACCAAAATGCTGAAACTCATGAATAACACTTTTAATTGAGAAAGAAAACAACATTACTAAATGCATGTATTTTGAGTGCTTTTCACATTCTTAGTTACCAAAACCTCAAATTGCATGCAAAACCAGCTTTATGTGAGAAAAAAACTACATTACCAGAAAAATGTCTTTTGAATATTTTTGAGCGTGATAGGCAATAAAGCACTAAAAAGCAGGGCAATCACATTAAATAGGAATAAAACCAATTTTTACCAAGAACTTGTCTTTAAGTGTTTTTTTTAGCTCCTTATATACCAAACCGCTAAAACGCATGCAAAACACTCCTTTATGGGGAAGCAGAATAACATTACCAACAACATGTGTTTTAAGTGATTTTTATCATGTTACCTATAACGCTTAAATACATGGAAAGAATCTTATGTTTGGGAAACGATAATGTATTATGTATTATGTGTGTTTTTAAGCTCCTTAAGTGCCAAAACGTTAAAACCCCAAAACTAACACTCTTTATAGAGAGAAAAAAATAAATAGATAAATAAAAAAATAAATTTTTTTTTTTATTGATGTTCATAGCTACCAACATGCCAAAATTCTCCCAAAATTCAGGGAAATTATGTGAAAAAAAACATTATCGAAAAACTTAATTTTAGCTTTTTTTTCGGAGTTAAGTACCAAACCATAAAGTGTATGCAAAGCCATCTATATAGGGAAATTAAACGACTTTACAAGAAACCTGTTTTTTGAGTGGTTTTCCGCATGATAGGCACCAAAACGATTAATAATATGAAAGTCACTCTATATGGAAATCCAAAACAAAATAACTGAAAACGTGTCTTTTCAAAGTTTTACGTATAAAAACGCTAAAACGGAGGCAAACCAATCAATATGAAGAAAAGAATAACATTACGAAAAAGCTATATTTTGAGTGTTTTTGAGCTTGTTACATAAAAAAACGCGAAAATCGATGCAGAGCACTCTATATTTGGAAAAAAAAGGACATAACGAGAAACGTGTATAATGTGTGTTTCATAGTTTCACAAGAATCACAAGGCAAAAAACGCAAAACTTCGTGTGTATGAAAAAGTTTCTAAGATACCAAAATGCTGAAACTCATGAATAACAATAATAAGAAACAGAAGAACCTTACTAAATGTGTGTATTATGAGTGTTTTTCACATTTTTAGTTACCAAATCCCTAAATTCCATGCGAAACTAGCTTTATGTGTGTAGAAAATGACATTACCAGAAAAGTGTCTTTTAAGGGTTTTTGAGCGTGTTAAGAAATAAAGCACTAAAAAGCAGGACAATTACATTTCATGGGAATAAAACCAACTTTTACCAAGAATTTGCCTTTAAGTGTTTTTGAGCTCCTTACATACCGAAACGCTAAAACGCATGCAAAACACCTTTTATGGAGAAACAGAATAACATTACCAAAAACATGTATTTTGAGTGTTTTTGATCATGTCTTCTATAAAAAGGCTTAAATACATGCAAAGAACCTTATGTTTGGGAAACGAAAGGACATTACGAGAAACGTGTATTATGAGTGTTTTTAAGTTCCTTAAGTACCAAAAAGCTAAAACCCACAAATAACACTCTATTTAGAAAAAAAGGTAAATAAAAAAATAAAAAAAAAGTTTTTTTTTTCTCTTAGTCACCTTCATAGGTACCGAGATGCCAAAATTTTGGGAAAATTCAGGGCAATTATATGATAAAAGAATATTATCAAAACAGTTAATTTTAGATTTTTTTCGGACTGTTATGTACCAAACCCTAAAGTACATGCAAAGCCTCCTATGTGAGGAAATTAAACGACCGTATCAGAAATCTGTGTTTTGAATGTTTTTCAGCATGTTAGGCACCAAAACGATAAATAATAAGGAACTCACTCTATATGGGAATCCAAAACAAAATTACTAAAAACGTGTCTTCTCAGTGTTTTACGTAGAAAAACGCTATAACGGATGCAAATCAACCAATATCAAGAAATATAAAAACATTACGAAAAAGGTATATTTTGAGTGTTTTTGAGCTTGTTACCTATAAAAAACGCGAAAATTGATGCAAAGCACTCTATAATGAGAAACAAATGGACACTGCAAGAAAATTGCATAATGAGTGTTTTATATTTCAAAAGAACCACAAGGCAAAAAACGTGTATATGAAGAAGTTTTCTAGATACCAAAATGCTAAAACACATGAAGATCACTCTTAATTGAGAAACCGAACAACCTTACTAAATGCGTGTATTTTGAATGCTTTTCACATTCCTAGTTACCAAAACCCCAAATTGCATGCGAAACCAGCTTTATGTGGGAAAAAAAATGGCAATACTAGAAAAATGTCTTTTAAGTGTTTTTGAGCGTGATAGACAATAAAGCACTAAAAAGCAGGGCAATCACATTACATTGGAGTAAAACCAATTGTTACCAAGAACTTGCCTTTAAGTGTTTTTGAACTCTTTATATACTAAAACACTAAAACGCATGTAAAACACAATTTCTGGTGAAACAGAATAACATTAACAAAAAACATGTATTTTGAGTGATTTTGATCATGTTACCAATAAAAACGCTTAAATACATGCATAGAACCTTATTTTTAGGAAACTAAAGGACATTACGAGAAACGTGTATTATGAGTGTAAGTTCATGAATTACCAGAAAGCTAAAAGCCACATATAACAGTCTTTATTGAGAAACAATAAATAAATTTAAAAAATACGATATTTTTTTTTCTTATTCATCTTCACATGTACCGAGATGCCAAAATTTGGGGAAAATTCAGGAAATTATGTGAAATAAGAATATTATCGAGACTTAAATTTACCTTTTTTTTTTTGGACTGTTATGTACCAAACCCCTAAAGTGCATGCAAAGCCACCTATATGGGGAAATTAAACGTCTTTGCCAGGAAACTGTCTTATGAGTGTTTTTCAGCATGTTAAAAACCAACACGATAAATAATATGGAAGTCAATCTATATGGGAATCCAAAACAAAATTACTGAAAACGTGTCTTTTCGGTGTTTTACGTAGAAAAACGCTAAAATGGTTGCAAACCAACCAATATGAAGAATTACAATAACATTACCAAAAAGATATATTTTGATATATTTTTTAAATTGTTACCTACAAAAAAATGCTAAAATGGATGGAAAGCACTCTATATTGGGAAAACAAAGGACATTACGTGAAATTTGTATAATGAGTGTTTTATAGTTTCACAAGAACCACAAGGCAAAAAACGCAAAAACTCGTGTATATAGAGAAGTTTCTTACATTCCCAAATGCTGAAACTCTGGAATAACACTTTTAATTGAGAAACAGAACTATCTTACCAAATGTGAGTATTTTGAGTGTTTTTCACATTCTTAGTTACGAAAATCCCAAATTACATGCGAAACTACCTTTATGTGGGAAAAGAAATTACATTACCAGAAAAGTGTCTTTTGAGTGTTTTTGAGCGTGATATGCAACAAAACACTAAAAAGAAGAAGAATCACATTACATGAAAATAAAACCAACTTTTACCAAGAACTTGTCTTTAAGTGTTTTTTAACTCCTTACATACCAAAACGCTAAAACGCATGTAAAACACCCTTTATGGAGAAACAAAATATGAATTTTGAGTGTTTTTGATCATGTTACCTATAAACACGCTTAAATACATGCAAAAAACTCTATATTTGTGAAACGAAAGGACATTACGAAAATTGTATATTATGAGTGTTTTTAAGTTCTTTAAGTACCAAAAAGCTAAAACCCAAAAATAACCCTCTTTATAGAGAGAGAAAAAAAATGTTTTGTCATTCATCTTCATAAGTACCAAGATGCCAAAATTCAGGCAAAATTCAGGGAAATTAGAAAAAAAAAAAAACTTATAAAAAAAATTAGGTTTTTTCCGGAGTTATATACCAAACCCTGAAGTGCATGCAAATCCACCTATATAGGGAAATTACACGACTTTACCAGAAACCTGTCTTTTAAGTGTTTTTTTTTTTTGCAATTTGAACAATAATGCTGAAAACGTGTCTTTTCAGAGATTTACGAAGAAAAACGCTAAAATGGATGGAAACCAACGAATATGAAGAAATAGAATAACATTACTAAAAATTATCAGAAAAGTGTCTTAGTGTTTTTGAATGTGATATGCAAGAAAGCACTAAAAAGCAGAACAATCACATTATATTGGAATAAAACCAACTTTTACAAAAAACTTGCCTTTAAGTGTTTTAACTCGTTACATACCAAAACGCTAAAACGCATGCAAAACAAACTTTATGGAGAAAAAGAATAACATTACCAAAGACATGTAATTTGAGTGTTTTTGATCATGTTATCTATAAAAACGCTTAAATACATGCAAAGAACATTATGTTTGGGAAAGAAAAGGACATTGCGAGAAATGTGTATTATGAGTGTTTTTAAGTTCATTTTGTACCAAAAAGCTAAAACACACAGATAACAAACTTTTTAGAGAAAAAGATAAAAAATAGATTTTTGTTTGTTTTTTTGTTATTCATCTTCATAGGTACCGAGATGCCAAAATTTTGGCAAAATTCTTTGGTAATCCAAAACAAAATTACTGAAAACATGTTTTTTTTCGGTGGTTTACGTAGAAAAACGCTAAAACGGATGCAAACCAACCAATATGAAGAAATAGAATAAGCTATATTTTGAGCGTTTTTGAGCTTGTTACCTGCAAAAAACGCGAAAATGAATGGAAAGCACTCCCTATTGGGAAACAAAAGGACATTACGAGAAATGTGTATAATGAGTGTCTTATTACTTTCGGGGAAAAGAACTTGTGGTTCACAAGAACCACAAAACAAAAAAAACAAACAAAAAAAACTCGTGTATATAAAGAAGTTTCTTAGATACCAAAATGCTGAAACTCATGAATAACAATCTTAAATGAGAAACAGAAAAACCTTACCAATTGTGTGTATTTTGAGTGTTTTTTACATTCTTAGCAAAACCCCAAATACCATGCGAAACTAGCTTTATGTGGGAAAAAAAATGATATTACCAAATGTGTCTTTTGAGTGTTTTTGAGCGTGTTAGGCAATAAAGCAGTAAAAAGCAGGGCAATCACATTACATGGGAATAAAAAAAAACTTTTACCAAGAACTTGCCTTTAATGCTTTTGACACGCATTTAGTAAGGTTGTTCTGTTTCTCAATTAAGAGTGTTATACATGAGTCTCAGCATTTTGGTATCTAAGAAACTTCTCCATATACACGAGTTTTTGCGTTTTTTGCCTTGTGGTTCTTATGAAGTATAAAACTTTCATTATACAATTTTCTCGCAATGTCCCTTTCTTTCCCAATATACAGTAGTTTGTATTTATTTTCGCGTTTTTCTTTATGTAACAAGCTCAAAAAAACTCAAAATATACATTTTTGGTAATGGTTTTCTACTTCTTGATATTGGTTGGTTTCCATTCGTTTTAATGTTTTTCTACGTAAAACACTGAGAAGACACGTTTTCAGTAATTTTGTTTTGGATTCCCACATACAGTGTGTTTCTTATTATATTTCGTTTTGGTGCCTAACATGCTGAAAAACACTAAAAAGACAGATTTTTGGTAAGGTCATTAAATTTCCATATATGGGAGGCTTTGCATGTCTTTTCAGTGTTTTAGAGCGTATTAGCAAATAACGCACAAAAAAGGCAGGGCAATCACATTACATGGAAATAAAAACAAATTTTACCAAGAACTTGCCTTTAAGTGTTTTTTACATCCTTACATGCGAAAACGCTAAAACGCATGCGAAACACCTTTTGCATTATTGTAGGTATTTTTAGTGTTTTCGATCATGTTATCTATAAAAACGCTTAAAAACATGCAAAGAACCTTATGTTTGGGAAACGAAAGGACATTACGAGAAACGTGTATTATGAGTGTTTTTAAGTTCCTTCAGTATCAGAAAGCTAAAACCCACAAATAACACTGTTTAGAAAAAAATAAATAAAGAAATAAAGAATATAAAAAATAGGATTTAAAAATTTTTTTTTATTCATCTTCATAGGTACCGAGATGCCAAAATTCTGCCAAAATTCAGGGAATTTATTTGGAAAAAAGAACATTATCAAAAAAGTTAATTATAGCTTTTTTTTCGGATTGTTTTGTACCAAACCCTAAATTGCATGCAAAGCCACCTATATAGGAAAGTTTAACGACTTTACTAGAAACCTGTCTTTTCAGTGTTTTTCAGCATGTTAGGCACCAAAGGATAAATAATATGGAAGTCAGTCAATGTGAATCCAAAACAAAATTACTGAAAACGTGTCTTTTTAGTGTTTTACGTATAAAAACGCTAAAACGGATGGAAACCAACCAATATGAAGATATAGAGAAACATTACCAAAAAGATATATTTTCAGTGTTTTTGAGCTTGTTACGTACAAAAAATGCAAAAATGGATATAAAGCACACTATATTAGGAAACAAAAGGTCATTACGATAAACGTGTATAATGAGTGTTTTATAGCTTCACAAGAACCAAAAGGCAATAAACGCAAAAACTCGGGTATATAGAGAAGTTTCTTACATACCAAAATGATGAAATGCATAAATAACACTTTTTATCGAGAAATAGAACTACCTTACCAAATTGTATACTTTGAATGTTTTTCACATTCTTAGTTACGAAAATGCCAAATTACATGCGAAACTAGCTTTATCTGGGAAAAAAAATGACATTACTAGAAAAGTGTCTTTTGAGTGTTTTTGAGCGTGATATGCAACAAAGCACTAAAAAGCAGAACAATCACATTACATGGGAATAAAACCAACTTTTACGAATAATTTGCCTTTAAGTGTTTTTTAACTCCTTACATACCAAAACGCTAAATCGCATGCAAAACACTCCTTTATGGGGAAGCAGAATAATATTACCAACAACATGTGTTTTAAGTGTTTTTTATCATGTTACCTATAAAAACGCTTAAATACATGCAAAGAACCTTATGTTTGGGAAACGAAAGGTCATAACGAGAAACGTGTATTATGTTTGTTTTTAAGTTCCTTAAGTACCAGAACGTTAAAACCCCAAAAAATAACACTCTTTATAGAAAGAAAAACATAAATAGATAAATAAAAAAAATAGTATTTTTTTTTGTTGTTTTTGATGTTCATAGCTACCAAGATGCCAAAATTCTGCCAAAATTCAGGGAAATCATGTAAAAAAAACATTATCGAAAAAGTTAATTATAGCTTTTTTCGGAGTTATGTACCAAATCCTAAAGTGTATGCAAAACCATCTATATAGGGAAATTAAACGACTTTACAAGAAACCTGTCTTTTGAGTGGTTTTCCGCATATTAGGCACCAAAACGATAAATAATATGAAAGTCACTCTATATGGAAATCCAAAACAAAATTACCGAAAACGTCTTTTTTCAAAGTTTTACGTATAAAAACGCTAAAACGGATGCAAACCAACAAATATGAAGAAAAAGAATAACACTACAAAAAAGCTATATTTTGAGTGTTTTTGAGCTTGATACATAAAAAAAAACTCGAAAATCGATGCAGAGCACTCTATATTTGGAAAAGAAAAGGACATAACGAGAAACGTGTATAATGTGTGTTTCATAGTTTTACAAGAATCACAAGGCAAAAAACGCAAAACTTCGTGTGTATGGAAAAGTTTCTAAGATACCAAAATGCTGAAACTCATGAATAACAAAAATAAGAAACAGAACAACCTTACTAAATTTGTGTATTCTGAGTGTTTTTCATATTTCTAGTTACCAAATCCCCAAATTCTATTCGAAACTAGCTTTATGTGTTTTTGAGCGTGTTAGGCAATAAAGCACTAAAAAGCAGGGCAATCACATTACATGGGAATAAAACCAACTTTTAACAAAAATTTTCCTTTAAGTGTTTTTGAGCTCCTTACATACCGAAACACTAAAACGCATGCAAAACACCTTTTATGGAGAAACAGAATAACATTACCAAAAACATGTATTTTGAGTGTTTTTGATCATGTTTTCTATAAAAAGGCTTAAATACATGCAAAGAACATTATGTTTGGGAAACGAAAGAACATTACGAGATACGTGTATTATGAGTGTTTTTAAGTTCTTTAATTACCAAAAAGCTAAAACCCATAAATAACACTCTTTATTTAGAAAAAATAAATAAAAAAATAAAAAAAAAAAAAAATTTTTCTCTTAATCACCTTCATTGGTACCGAGATGCCAAAATTCTGGGAAAATTCAGGGCAATTATATGATAAAAGAATATTATCAAAACAGTTAATTTTAGCTTATTTTTTTCGGACTGTTATGTAGCAAACCCTAAAGTACATGCAAAGCCTCCTATGTGAGGAAAGTAAACGACCTTATCAGAAATCTGTGTTTTGAGTGTTTTTTTTAGCATGTTAGGGCACCAAAACGATAAATAATAATGAACTCACTCTATATGGGAATCCAAAACAAAATTACTAAAAACGTGTCTTCTCAGTGTTTTACGCAGAAAAACGCTAAAACAAATGCAAATCAACCAATATCAAGAAATATAAAAACATTACGAAAAAGGTATATTTTGAGTGTGTTTGAGCTTGTTACCTATAAAAAACGCGCAAATTGATGCAAAGCACTTTATAATAAGAAACAAATGGACGTTGCAAGAAAATTGCATAATGAGTGTTTTATATTTCAAAAGAACCACAAGGCAAAAAATGCAAAAACTCGTGTATATGAATAAGTTTTCTAGATACCAAAATGCTGAAACTCATGAAGAACACTCTTAATTTAGAAACAGAATTGGATGCGAAACTAGCTTTATGTGGGAAAAAAAAAATGACATTACCAGAAAAATGTCTTTTGAGTGTTTTTGAGTGTGATAGGTAATAATGCACTAAAAAGCAGGGCAATCACATTACATTGGAGTAAAACGAATTTTTACCAAGAACTTGCCTTTAAGTGTTTTTGAGTTCTTTATATACCAAAACACTAAAACGCATGCAAAACACTCTTTACTGTGAAACAGAATAACATTACCAAAAACATGTATTTTGAGTGTTTTTGATCATGTTATCAACAAAAACGCTTAAAAACATGCAAAGAACCCTATTTTTGAGAAATTAAAGGACATTACGAGAAACGTGTATTATGAAAGTTTTTAAGTTCATTAATTACACTGTATAACAATGAAAAAAAAAACGGAAATGAGACTATCCTTTTCTAGAGTTATTTTTTGCGTAGATTACGAATATAACATTCGTTTCTTTCTGTGACTCTCCAGTTCTTCGTAAATAGCAGTGCCCGCAATGTCTATCTGAACGGTATTTTTTGTTGCTTTTACCCAATGAGTGGAGGCTATTCATAGATGGATCCCTTTACAGCATAAAAGCAGTTCTGTTGCACATTGGGAACACCATGCCTTCAGTTCCAGTTGCTTACTCAGTCATTTTAAGAGAGACATATGAGAACCTTGCTTTTATTCTAGACCGCAAAAGTTACAAAGAGCATGAGTGGTTAATTTGTGCAGACTTGAAAGTAGTAGCCATACTTAATGGGCTACAAACTGGATACACCAAATTTATGTGCTTTCTTTGCAAGTGGGACAGTAGGGCCAGATCAGAACATTATATACGCTCAGAATGGCCATCTCGGGAATCTATGACGCTTGGATGCCATAATGTAATTCATGTGGCACTAGTTAAGAAGGAGAAAATCATTTTGCCACCACTGCATATAAAACTAGGCCTAATGAAGCAATTTACCAAAGCACTGCAACATAACAAGCCGTGTTTCCAGTATCTCAAAGGGATCTTCCCTAAAATTAGTGATGCCAAGATTAAAGAGGGTATATTTGTAGGCCCTCAGATTCGCAAGCTTATAAATGATGAGGACTTTGAGGCGACAATGGATGAACCTGAGCTAGCGGCCTGGCATGCATTCAAAGATGTATGCAAAGGGCTTCTGGGAAAACACCAAGAGTCCCAGCGAGAGCGTAAAGTGGAGAGGCTAATCAAATGCTACCAAGATCTCGGATGCAATATGTCACTGAAGATACACTTTCTTCATTCTCATCTGTCCTTCTTCCCAGAGAACGCAGCAGATGTGAGTGATGAACATGGAGAGAAGTTCCATCAAGATATAGCGTCAATGGAAAACAGGTACAAGGGAAAATGGAGCCCTGCTATGCTGGCTGACTTCTGTTGGAACCTGAAGCGTGACACGCCTGAGACGTCTTATAAAAGAAGTAAATACTAGATTGTAGGTTAATACATTATATAAAGCTAACAAACATTATATATTAAATAAATAAATACAATGAAGACATTTAATCTGACTTTGGGAGCAAAATACATTTATGGAATCTTGGAAATCTCTATTAATTGCATAATTATTAAAACAGCGATTTACAAAAAATTGTGACGTGGCATGAAATTTTTGTTATCAAATTTGAATTCAGCACACTGAACTTCATAATAAAACGCACATGAGAACTATGTTTTCTTCTTAACCCTGAAATGTGTTGTACAGTGTTACCGAAAAGCTAAAAGCCACATATAACATTCTTTATTGAGAAACAATGAATAAATAAAAAAAAAAATACAATATTTCATTTTCTTTCTTATTCATCTTCACAGCTACCGAGATACCAAAATTCCGGGAAAATTCAGGAAATTATGTGAAATAAGAACATTATCAAAGAGTTAAATTAAGCTTTTTTGGGGGGACTGTTATGTACCAAATCCCTAAAGTGCATGCAAAGCCACATATATGGAGAAATTAAACATCTTTGCCAGAACAATTCCTTATGAGTGTTTTTCAACATGTTAGGAACCAACACGATAAATAAAATGGAAGACAATCTATATGGGAATCCAAAACAAAATTACTGAAAACGTGTCTTTTCGGTGTTTTACGTAGAAAAAAAGCTAAAACGGATGCAAACCAACCAATATGAAGAAATAGAAAAACATTACCAAAAAGGTATATTTTGAGTATTTTTTAAATTGTTACCTACAAAAAACGCGAAAATGGATGGAAAGCACTCTATATTGGGAAGCAAAAGGACATTACGAGAAACGTGTATAAGGAGTGTTTTAGAGTTTCACAAGAACCACAAGGCAAAAAACGCAAAAACTCGTGTATATAAAGAAGTTTCTTCCATTCCAAAATGCTGAAACTCTGGAATAACACTTTTAATTGAGAAACAGAACTATCTTACCAAATGTGAGTATTTTGAGTGTTTTTCACATTCTTTGTTACAAAAATCCCAAATTACATGCGAAACTAGCTTTATGTTGGAAAAAAAAATGATATTACAAGAAAATTGTCCTTTGAGTGTTTTTGAGCGTGATATGCAACAAAGCACTAAAAAGCAGAAGAATCACATTACATGGGAATAAACCCAACTTTTACCAAGAACTTGCGTTTAATTGTTTTTTAACTCCTTACATACCAAAATGCTAAAACGAATGTAAAACACCCTTTATAGAGAAAAAAATAAACATTACCAAAAACATGAATTTTGAGTGTTTTTGATCATGTTACCTATAAAAACGCTTAAATACATATAAAGAATCCTATATTTGTGAAAAGAAAGGACATTACAAAAATTGTGTATTATGAGTGTTTTTAGGTTCTTTAAGTACCAAAAAGCTAAAACCCACTAATAACATCGTTTATAAAGAAAAAATAAATAAATAAAAAAATATAATTTTTTTTTTGTTATTCATATTCATAAGTACCAAGATGCCAAAATTCAGGAAAAATTAGGGGAATTAGAAAAAAAACTTATAAAAAAATAATTTTACATTTTTTTACGGAGTTATATATCAAACCCAGAAGTCCATGCAAAGCCACCTGTATGGGGAAATTACACAACTCTACCAGAAACCTTTCTTTTAAGTGTTTTTTAGCAATTTCAACAATATTACTGAAAACGTGTCTTTTCAGAGATTTACGAAGAAAAACGCGAAAAACAGATGCAAACCAACCAATATGAAGAAATAGAATAACATTACCAAAAAGATAGATTTTGAATGTTTTTGAGCATGTTACCTACAAAAAATGCGAAAATGGATGGAAAGCACTCTATATTGGGAAACAAAAGGACATTACGAGAAACGTGTATAATGAGTGTTTTATAGTTTTACAAGAACCACAAGGCAAAAAACGCAAAAACTCGTGTATAGAGAGAAGTTTCTTACATACCAAAATGCTGAAATGCATGAAAAACATATTTAATTGGGAAACTGAACTACCTTACCAAATTAGTGTATTTTGAGTGTTTTTCACATTCATAGTTACAAAAATCCCAAATTACATGCGAAACTAGCTTTATGTGGGAAAAAAATGACTTTATCAGAAAAGTGTCTTTTGAGTGTGTTTGAGCGTGATATGCAACAAAGCACTAAAAGCAGAACAATCACATTATATGGGAATAAAACCAACTTTTATAAAGAACTTGCCTTTAAGTGTTTTTAACTCCTTACATACCAAAACGCTAAAACGCATGTAAAACATATTTTATGGAAAAACAGAATAACATTACCAAAAACATGTATTTTGAGTGTTTTTGATCATGTTATCTATTAAAACGCTTAAACATATGCAAAGAACTTTATGTTTGGGAGAAGAAAGGACATTAAGAGAAACGTCTATTATGAGTGTTTTTTAAGTTCCTTAAGTACCAAAAAGCTAAAACCCACAAATAACACTCTTTATAGAGAAAAAATAAATAAATTAAATAAAATAAAATAATTTTGCTTTGTTATTCATCTTTATAAGTACTGAGGTGCCATAATTCTGGCAAAATTCTTTGGGAATCGAAAAAAAAATTGCTGAAAACGTGTGTTTTCGGTGTTTTACGTAGAAAAACGCTAAAACGGATGCAAACCAACTAATATTAAGAAATAGAATAACATTACCAAAAAAGGTATATTTTGAGTTTTTGAGCTTGTTACATACAAAAAACACGAAAATGGAGGAAAAGGACTCGCTATTGGGAAAGAAAAGGACATTACGAGAAACGTGTATAATGAGTGTCTTATTATTTTCGGGCGAAAGAACTTGTCGTTCACAAGAACCACAAGGCAAAAAACTCAAAAACTCGCGTATATAAAGAACTTTTATAGATACCAAAATGCTGAAACTCATGAATAACAATCTTAATTGAGAAACAGAACAACCTTACCAAATGCGTGTATTTTGAGTGTTGTTTTTTCATAATCTTAATTAGCAAAACACCAAATAGTATGCGAAACTAGCTTTATGTGGGAAAATAATGATATTACCAGAAGTGTCTTTTGAGTGTTTTTCAGCGTGTTAGGCAACAAAGCACAAAAAACCAGGGCAATCACATTACATAGGAATAAAACCAACTTTTAGTAATAACTTACCTTCAAGTATTTTTGACCTCCTTACATAAGAAAATGCTAAAACGCATGCAAAACACTCCTTTATGGAGAAGCAGAATAACATTACCGACAACATGTGTTTTAAGTGTTTTTGATCATGTTACCTGTAAAAACGGTTAAATACATGCAAAGAACCCTATGTTTGGGAAACAAAACGAGAAACGTGTATTATGTGTTTTTAAGGTCCTTAAGTACAAAAACGTTAAACCCCACAAATAACACTCTTTATAAAGAAAAAAAATAAATAAATAAATAGCATTTTTTCTTATTGATGTTCATAGCTGCCAAGATGCCAAACTTCTGCCAAAATTCAGGGAAATTATGTTAAAAAAAAAGAAAAAGAAAAAGTTAGTTTTAGCTTTTTTTCGGAGTTATGTACCAAACCCTAAAGTGTATGGAAAACCATCTATATGGGGAAATTAAACGACTTTACAAGAAACCTGTCTTTTGAGTGTTTTTCCGCATGTTAGACACCAAAACGATAAATAATGTGAAAGTCACTCTATATGGAAATCCAACACAAAATTACTGAAAACATGTCTTTTCAAAGTTTTACGTAGAAAAACGCTAAAACGGATGCAAACCAACCAATATGAAGAAATAAAATAACATTATTAAAAAGGTATATTTTGAGTGTTTTTGAGCTTGTTACATAAAAAAGAAAAAATGCGAAAATGGATGCAAAGCACTTTATATTAGGAAAAAAAAAGGACATAACGAGAAATGTCTATAATGAGTGTTTCATAGTTTCACAAGAATCACTAGGGAAAAAACGCAAAAACTCGAGTTTATGGAGAAGTTTCTAGGATACCAAAATGCTGAAACTCATGAATAACACTCTTAATTAAGAAACAGAACAACTTTACTATATGCGTGTATTTTGAGTGATTTTTACATAATTAGTTACCAAAACTCCAAATTCCATGCGAAAGTACCTTAATGTCGGAAAAAAATGACATTACCACAAAAGTGTCTTTTGAGGATTTTTGAGCGTGTTAGGCAATAAAGCACTAAAAAAGCAAGGCAATCACATTGCATGGGAATAAAACCAACTTTTACCAAGAATTTGCCTTTAAGTGCTTTTGAGCTCCTTACATACCAAAACGCTAAAACGCATGGAAACATGAGTGTTTTTGATCATGTTACCTATAAAAACGCTCAAATACATGTAAAGAACACTATGTTTGTATAACAAAAGGACATTAGGAAAATCGTGTATTATGAGTGTTTTTAAGTTCCTTAAGTACCAAAAAAATAAAAACCCCAAATAACACTATTTATAGAGAAAAAATAAATTTTATTATTCATCTTCATAGGTACCGAGACCCAGAAATTCTGTTAAAATTAAGGGAAATTTTGTAAAAAAAAAATCATTGTAAAAAAATAATTTTAGCTATTTTCCGTACTTATGTACCAAACCCTCAAGTGCATGCAAAGCCACCTATATGGAGAAATTACACGACGTTACCAGAAACCTGTCTTTTAAGTGTTTTTCAGCAAATTTCAACAATATTACTGAAAAAGTGTCTTTTTAGGGACTTACGTAGAAAAACGCTAAAACGGATGCAAACCAACCAATATGAAGAAACAGAATAACTTTACCAAAAAGATATATTTTTATGTGTTTTTGAGCTTGTTACCTACAAGAAATGCGAAAATGGATGTATATACTCTATATTGAGAAAGAAAAGGATATTACGAGAAACATGTATAATGAGTGTTTAATAGTTCCACAAGAACGACAAGGCAAAAATCTCAAAACTTCGTGTACATAGAGAAGTTTCTTACATACCAAAATACTGAAACTCATGAATAACACTTTTAATTAAGAAACAAAACAACCTTATTAAATGCGTGAATTTTGAGTGCTTTTCACATTCTTAGTTACCAAAACTCCAAATTGCATGCAAAACCAGCTTTATTTGTGAAAAAAAGTTACATTATCAAAAAAATGTCTTTTGAATGTTTTTGAGCGTGCTAGGCATTAAAGCACTAAAAAGCATGGCAATCACATTACCTTGGAATAAAACCAATTTTTACCAAGAACTTGCCTTTAAGGTTTTTTGAGCTCCTTATATACCAAACAGCTAAAACGCATGCAAAAATCACTTTATGGAGAAACAGTATAACATTATCAAAAACATGTATTTTGAATGTTATTGATCATGTTTTCTATAAAAACGCTTAAATACATGCAAAGATTCTTATGTTTGGGAAAGGAAATGACATTACGAGAAACGTGTATTATGAGTGTTTTTAAGTTCCATAAGTACCAAAAAGCTAAATCTCACAAATAACACCCTTTATTGAGAAAAAATAAATAAAATAAATAAAAAATAAAAAAATAGGATTTTTTTTTTGTTATTCTTCATAGGTACCGAGATTCCAAAATTCTGGGAAAATTCAGGGCAATTATATGATAAAAGAATATTATCAAAAAAGTTAAATTTAGCTTTTTTTTTGGACTTATATACCAAACCCTAAAGTGCATGCAAAGCCTCCGATATAAGAAAATTAAACGACCTTATCAGAAATCTGTCATTTGAGTGTTGTTCACCTTGTTAGGCACCAAAACGTTAAATAATAAGGAACTCACTTTATATTTGAATCCAAAACAAAATTACTGAAAACGTGTCTTCTCAGTGTTTTATATAGAAAACTGCAAAACCAGATGCAAACCAACCAATATAAAGATATAGAAAAACATTACCAAAAAGGTATATTTTGAGTGTTTTTGAGCTTGTTACCTACAAAAAACGCAAAAATTGATGCAAAGCACTTTATATAAAGAAAACATGGCATTGCAAGAAAAGTGTATAATGAGTGTTTTATAGTTCAAAACAACCAAAAGGCAAAAAACGCAAAAACTCTTGTATATGGAGAAGTTTCCTAGATACTAAAATGCTGAAACTCATGAATAACATTCCTAATTGAGAAACAGAACAACGTTACTAAATGCGTGAATTTTGAGTGCTTTTCACATTCTTAGTTACCAAAACCCCAAATTGCATGCAAAACCAGCTTTTTGTGAGAAAAAAAATGACATTACCAGAAAAAAAGTCTTATGAGTGTTTTTGAGCGTGATAGGCAATAAAGCACTACAAAGAGGAGAATCACATTACATAGGAATAAAACCAATTTTTACCAAGAACTTGCCTTTAAGTGTTTTTTAGCTCCTTACATACCAAAACGCTAAAAGGCATGCAAAACACTCCTTTATGGAGAAGCAGAATAACATTACCAGCAACATGTGTTTTAAATGTTTTTGATCATGTTACCTATAAAAACGCTTAAATACATGCAAAGAACCCTATGTTTATGAAACGAAAGGACATAACGAGAAACGTGTATTATATGTTTTTTTAAAGTTCCTTAAATACCAAAACGTTAAAACCCCAAAAATAACACTCTTTTTAGAGAGAAAAAAATAAATAGATGAATAAACAAATTTTTTTTGTTTTTGATGTTCATTGTTACCAAGATGCCAAAATTCTGCCAAAATTCAGGGAAATTATGTGGAAAAAAGAACATTATCGAAAAAGTTAATTTTAGCTTTTTTTTCTGAATTTTTGTAACAAACCCTAAAGTGTATGCAAAGTCATCTATATGGGGAAATTAAGAGACTTTACAAGAATTGTGTCTTTTGAGTGTTTCTCCGCATGTTAGGCACCAAAACGATAAATAATATGAAAGTCATTCTATATGGAAATCCAAAACAAAATTACTAAAAACATCTTTTCAAAGTTTAACGTATAAAAACGCTAAAACGGATGCAAACCAACCAAATATGAAGAAATAGAATAACATTACCAAAAAGGTATATTTTGAGTGTTTTTGATCTTGTTACATAAAAAAAAAACGGAAAAATGGATGCATAGCACTCTATATTAGGAAAAAATAGAAAGGACATAACGAGAAACGTGTACAATAAGTGTTTCATAGTTTCACAAGAATCACAAGGCAAAAAACGCAAAAACTCGTGTGTATGGAAAAGTTTCTAAGATACCAAAACGCTGAAACTCATGAATAACACTCTTAATTAAGAAACAGAACAACCTTACTAAATGCGTGTATTTTGAGTGTTTTTTACATTCTTAGTTACCAAAACCCCAAATTCCATGCGAAACTAGCTTTATGTGTGAAAAAAAAATTACTTTACCAGAAAAGTGACTTATGAGGGTTTTTGAGCGTGTTAGGCAATAAAGCAGTAAAAAGCAAAGGAATCACATTACATGAGAATAAAACCAACTTTTACCAAAAACTTCCTTTTAAGTGTTTTTGAGCTCCTTACATACGGAAATGCTAAAATGCAGGCAAAAAAACTTTTATGGAAAAACAGAATAACATTACCAAAAACGTTTTTTTTTTTTTAGTGTTTTTGATCATGTTATCTATACAAACGCTAAAATACACCCAAAAAACCTAATGTTTGGAAAACGAAAGGACATTACGAGAAATTTGTATTATGAGTGTATTTAAGTTCCTTAGGTGCGAAAAAGCTAAAACCTACAAATAACACTCTTTATTTAGAAAAAATAAAAATAAAGAAATAAAAAAAAAAAATTAAAAAATTGGATTTTTTTTTTCTTTTTCTTCTTCATAGGTACCGAGATGCCAAAATTCTGTGAAAATTCAGGGGAATTATATGATTAAAAAAAATATTATCAAAAAAGTTAATTTTAGCATTTTTTTTCTGACTGTTATATACAAAACCCTAAAGTGCGTGCAAAGACTCCTATATAAGGAAATTAAACGACCTTACCAGAAATCTGTCTTTTGAGTGTTTTTCTGAATGTTAGGCACCAAAATGATAAATAATAAGGAGCTCACTGTATATGGGAATCCAAAAAGAAATTATTGAAAACGTATCTTTTCAGTGTTTTACGTAGAATAAAGAAAAGAAAAGACAACGAGAAACGTGTATTGTGTGTTTTTAACTTCCTTAAGTACCAAAACGTTAAAACCCACAAATAACACTCTTTATAGAGAAAAAATAAATAAATAAATAAATAAAAAAAAAAATATTTTTTTTTTTGTTATTGATTTTCATAGCTACCAAGATGCCAAAATTCTCCCAAAATTTAGGGAAATTATGTGGAAAAAAAATCATTATCGAAAAAGTTAATTTTAGCTTTTTTTCGGAGTTATGTACCAAACCCTAAAGTGTATGCAAAGCCTCCTATGTGAGGAAATTAAACGACTTTCTCAGAAAACTGTGTTTTGAGTTTTTTCAGGATGTTAGGCACCAAAACGATAAATAATATGGAATTCACTTTATATGGGAATCCAAAACAAAATTACTGAAAACGTGTCTTCTCAGTGTTTTACGTAGAAAAAAGCTAAAACGGATGCATATCAACCCATATCAAGAAATAGAAAAAACATTACAAAAAAGGTATATTTTGAGTGTTTTTGAGCTTGTTACCTATAAAAAACGCGAAAACTGATGCAAAGCACTCTATAATGAGAAACAAAAGGACATTCCAAGAAAACTGTATAATGAGTGTTTTATAGTTCAAAAGAACCACAAGGCAAAAAATGCAAAAACTCGTGTATATAAAGAAGTTTTCTAGATACCAAAATGCTGAAACACATGAAGAACACTCTTAATTGAGAAACCGAACAACCATACTAAATGCGTGTATTTTGAATGCTTTTCACATTCTTAGTTACCAAAACCCGAAATTGCATGCGAGACCAGCTTTATGTGGGAAAAAAAAATGACATTACCAGAAAAATGTCTTTTGAGTGTTTTTGAGCGTGATAGGCAATAAAGCACAAAAAAGCAGGGCAAAATTCGGGGAAAATTCACGAAATTATGTGGAATAAGAACATTTTCCAAAGAGTTAAGTTTAGTTTTTTTTCTTGGACTGTTATGTACCAAACCCCTAAAGTGCATGCAAAGCCACCTATATGGGGAAATTAAATGTCTTTGCCAGGAAACTCTCTTATGGGTGTTTTTCAGCATGTTAGGAACCAACACTAAAAATAACATGGAAGTCAATCTATATGTGAATCCAAAACAAAATTACTGAAAACGTGTCTTTTCTGTGTTTTACGTAGAAAAATGCTAAAACGGTTGCAAACCAACCAATATGGAGAAATACTATAACATTACCAAAAAGGTATATTTTGAGTGTTTTTGAAATTGTTACCTACAAAAAACGCGAAAATGGATGGAAAGCAATCTATATTGGGAAGCAAAAGGACATTACGAGAAACTTGCATAATGAGTGTTAATAACATTACCAAAAACATGTATTTTGAGTGTTTTTGATCATGTTACCTATAAAAACGCTTAAATACATGTAAAGAACACTATGTTTGTATAAGAAAAGGACATAACGAAAATCCTGTATTATGAGTGTTTTTAAGTTTCTTAAGTACCAAAAACCTAAAACCCACAAATAACACTTTTTTATAGAGTAAAAATTTTTTTTTTTTTTTTTAATCTTCATAGGTACCGATATGCCAAAATTCTGACAATATTCAGGGAAATTTTGTAAAAAAGAATCATTATAAAAAAAATAATTTTAGCTTTTTTCCGTACTTATGTACCAAACCCTAAAGTGCATGCAAAGCCACCTACATGGGGAAATTACACAACTTTACCAGAAATCTGTCTTTTGAGTGTTTTTCAGCAATTTCAACAATATTACTGAAAAAAAGTCTTTTTTAGTAATTTACGTAGAAAAACGCTAAAACGATTGCAAACCAACCAATATGAAGAAACAGTATAACATTACCAAAAAGATATATTTTTATGTGTTTTTAAACTTGTTACCTACAAGAAATGCGAAAATGGATGGAAAGCACTCTATAAAGGAAAGAAAGAAAAGGACATTACGAGAAACGTGTATAATGAGTGTTTTATAGTTTCACAAGAGCCACAAGTCAAAAATGTCAAAAACTCGTGAACATAGAGAAGTTTCTTACATACCAAAATGCTGAAACTCATGAATAACTTTTAATTGAGAAACAGAACTACCTTACCAAATGTGTGTATTAGAGAAGTTTCTTACATACCAAAATGCTGAAACTCATGAATAACACTTTTAATTAAGAAAAAAAACAACTTTAACTAAAGGCCTGTATTTTGAATGTTTTTCACATTCTTAGTTACCAAAACCCCAAATTGCATGCGAAACCAGATTTGTGGGAGAAAAAAATGACATTACCAGAAAAGTCTCTTTTGAGTGTTTTTTGAGTGTGATAGGCAATAAAGCACTAAAAAGCAGGGCAATCACATTACATTGGAATAAAACCAATTCTTACCAAGAAAATGCCTTTAAGTGTTTTTGAGCTCCTTATATACCAAACCGCTAAAACGCATGCAAAACACCTTTTATGGAGAAACAGAATAACATTACTAAAAACATTTATTTTTAGTGTTTTTGATCATGTTTTCTATAAAAACGCTTAAATACATGCAAAGAAAAAAAAAAGAGATAAAACAATATATAAAATTGTATTTTTTTTTTGTGTGTTATTCATCTTTAAAGCTACCGAGATGGCAAAATTCGGGCAAACTTCAGGAAATTATGTGAAATAACATTATCAAAAAAGTCAATTTTGCTATTTTTTTTTTTCCGGACTGTTATGTACCAAACCCTAAAGTGCATGCAAATTAAACGTCTTTGCTGGAAAGCTGTCTTATGAGTGTTTTTCAGCATGTTAGGCACCAAAACGACAAATAACATGGAAGTCACTCTATATGGGAATCCAAAACAAAATTACTGAAAACGTGTCTTTTCGGTGTTTTACGTAGAAAAACGCTAAAACGGATGCAAACCAACCAATATGAAAAAAATAAAATAACACTACCAAAAAGGTATATTTTGAGTGTTTTTGAGCTTGTTACCTACAAAAATTGATACAAATTACTTCCTATTGGGGAACAAAATGACATTACGAGAAACGTTTACAATGAGTATTTTATTTTTTGGGGGGCAAAAGAACTTATGGTTCACAAGAACCACAAGCCAAAAAACGCAAAAACTCGAGTATATAAAGAAGTTTCTTAGATTCCAAAATGCTGAAACTCATGAATAACAATCTTAATTGAAAAATGGAAAAGCCTTACCAAATGCGTGTATTTTGAGTGTTTTTCACATTGTTAGCAAAACCCCAAATAGCATGCGAAACTAGCTTTATGTGGAAAAAAAATGACATTACCAGAAGTGTCTTTTCAGTGTTTTTGAGCGTGTTATGCAATAAAGCACTAAAAAGGAGGGCAATCACATTGCATGGGAATAAAACCAAGTTTTACCAAGAACTTGCCTTGAAGTGTTTTTGACCTCCTTACATACTAAAACGCTGAAACGCATGCAAAACACTCCTTTAAGGGGAAAAAGAGTAACATTACCAACAACATGTGTTTTAAGTGTTTTTTATCATGTTACCTATAAAAACGCTTAAATACATGCAAAGAACCTTATGTTTATGAAACTAAAGGACATAACGAGAAACGTGTATTATGTGTGTTATTAAGTTTCTTAAGTACCAAAACGTTAAAACCCACAAATAACACTCTTTATGAGGAAAAAATGAATTAATAAAGAAATAGAAAAATTGCAATTTTTTTTTGTTATTGATAATCATAGCTACCAAGATGCCATAATTCTGCCAAAAATAAAGAAAATTATGTGGAAAAAAGAACATTATCGAAAAAATTTTAGCTTTTTTTCAGAGTTATGTACCGAACCCTAAAGTGTATGCAAATTAATTAAAGTGTATGGGGAAATTAAATGACTTTACAAGAAACTTGTCTTTTGAGTGTTTTTTTGTATGTTAGGCACCAAAACGATAAATAATATAAAAGTCACTCTATATGGAAATCAAAAACAAAATTATTGAAAACGTTATCTTTTCAATGTTTTACGTAGAAAAACACTAAAACGGATGGAAACCAACCAATATGAAGAAAAAAACAAAAATATACCAAAAAATATACCAAAAAGGTATATTTTGAGTGTTTTTGAGCTTGTTACATAAAAAAAAATACGAAAATGGATGCAAAGCACTCTATAATGGGAAAGAAAAGGGCATTGCAAGAAAAGTGTATAATGAGTGTTTTATAGTTCAAAAGAACCACAATGCAAAAAACGAAAAAACTCGTGTATATGGAAAAGTTTATAAGAAAAAAAAAAAGCTGAAAATCAAGAATAACACTCTTAATTGAGAAACAGAATAATCTTACTAAATACGTGTATTTTGAGTGTTTTTCACATTCTTAGTTACCAAAACCCCAAATTCTATGCGAAATAAGCTTTATGTGTGAAAAAAAATGACATTTCCAGAAAAGTGTCTTTTAAGGGATTTTGAGCGTGTTTGGATATAAAGCACTTAAAAGCAAATCAATCACATTAAATGGGAATAAAACCAACTTTTACCAAGATTTTGCCCTTAAGTGTTTTTGAGCTCCTTACATACCAAAACGCTAAAACACATGCAAAACACCTTTTATGGAGAAACAGAATAACATTACTAAAAACATGTATTTTGAGTGTTTTTGATCATGTTTTCTATAAAAACACTTAAATACATGCAAAGATCCTTATGTTTGGGAATCGAAAGGACATTACGAGAAATGTGTATTATGAGTGTTTTTAAGTTCTTTAAGTACCAAAAAAGCTAAAACCCACAAATAACACTCTTTATTGAGAAAAAAATAAATAAATAAATAAAAAAAAAAGGAATTTTTTTTTTTTATTTATTTTCATAGGTACAGAGTTGCCAAATTTCTGGGAAAATTCAGGGCAATTATATGATAAAAGAATATTATTAAAAAAGTTAATTTTAGCTTTCTTTTTCGGACTGTTATGTACCAGACCCTAAAGTCCATGCAAAGCCTCCTATATGAGAAAACTAAAACACCTCATCAGAAATCTGTCTTTTGAGTGTTGTTCAGCATGTTAGGCACCAAAACGATAAATAAAAAGGAACTCACTCTATATGGGATTTCAAAACAAAATTACTGAAAACGTGTCTTCTTAGTTTTTTACGTAGAAAAACGCTAAAACGGATGCAAACCAACCAATATAAAGAAATAGAAAAACATTACCAAAAAGGTATATTTTGAGTGTTTTTGAGCTTTTTACCTACAAAAAACGCGAAAATTGATGCAAAGCACTCTATAATGGGAAAGAAAAGGACATTGCAAGAAAAGTGTATAATGAGTGTTTTATAGTTCAAAAGAACCACAATGCAAAAAATGAAGAAGTTCCTAGATACCAAAATGCTGAAACTCATGAACAACACTTTTAATTGAGAAACAGAATATCCTTACTAAATGCGTGTATTTTTAATGCTTTTCACATTCTTAGTTACCAAAACCCCGAATTGCATGAGAAACCAGCTTTATGTGGGAAAAAAATGACATTACCAGAAAAAATGTCTTTTGAGTGCTTTTGAGCGTGATAGGCAATAAAGCAGTAAAAAGCAGGGCAATCACATTACATTGGAATAAAACCATTTTTTACCGAGAACTTGCCTTTAAGTGATTTTTGAGCTCCTTATATACCAAAAAACTAAAACGCATGCAAAATACACTTTATGGTGAAACAGAATAACATTACCAAAAAACATGTATTTTGAATGTTTTTGATCATGTTACCAATAAAAACGCTTAAATACATGCAAAGAACCCTATTTTTGAGAAACAAAAGGACATTACGAGAAATATGTATTATGAGTGTTTTTAAGTTCATTAAGTACGAAAAAACTAAAAGCCTCAAATAACATTCTTTATTCAGAAAAAAATAAATTAATAAAAAATTACGATTTTTTTTTATTCTTATTCATCTTCACAGGTAACGAGATGTTAAAATTCGGGCAAAGTTCAGGAAATTATGGGAAATAAGAACATTATAAAAAAAGTTAAATTTAGCTTTTTTCCGAACTGTTATGTACCAAACACCTAAAGTGCATGCAAAGCCATTTATATAGGGAAATTAAACGTCTTTGCCAGAAAACTGTCTTATGAGTGTTTTTTAGCATGTTAGTAACCAACACCCATGGAAGTCAATCTATATGGGAATCCAAAATAAAATTATTGAAAACTTGTCTTTTCGGTGTTTTACGTAGAAAAACACTAAAACAGATGCAAACCAACCAATATGAAGAAATAGAATAACATTACCAAAAAGGTATGTTTTGAGTGTTTTTGAAATTGTTACCTACAAAAAAAGCGAAAATGGATGGAAAGCACTCTATATTGGGAAGCAAAAAAAAAAAAAATTACGAGAAACGTGTATAATGAGTGTTTTATAGTTTCACAAGAACCACAAGGCAAAAAACGCAAAAACTCGTGTATATAGAGAAGTTTCTTACATTCCAAAATTCTGAAACTCATGAATAACACTTTTAATTGAGAAACAGAACTATCTAACCAAATTCGAGTATTTTGAGTGTTTTTCAAATTCTTAGTTACGAAAATTCGAAATTACATGCGAAACTAGTTTTATGTGGGAAAAAAATAACATTACCAGAAAAGTGTCTTTTGAGAGTTTTTGAGCTTAATATGGCACACAGCACTAAAAAGCAGAACAATCACATTACATGGGAATAAAACATACTTTTACCAAAAACTTGCCTTTGTGTTTTTTAACTCCTTACATACCAAAACGCTAAAACACATGCAAAACACCCTTTATGGAGAAACAAAATAACATTACCAAAAACATGAATTTTAAGTGTTTTTGATCATGTTACCTATAAAAACGCTTAAATACTTGCAAAGAACCCTAAGTTTTTGAAACGAAAGGATATTACGAAAATTGTATATTATGAGAGTTTTTAAGTTTCTTAAGTACCAAAAAGCTAAAACCCACAAGTAAATAAATATATCAATAATTTTTTTTTTTTTTGTTATTCATCTTCATAGGTACCGAGATGCCAAATTCTGGCAAAATTCAGGGAAATTAGGTAAAAAAAAGACATGATGAAAAAAAATAATTTTAGCTTTTTTCCGGAGTTATATACCAAACCCTGAAGTGCATGCAAAGCCACCTATATGGGAAAATTACTTGACTTAACCAGAAACCTGTCTTTTGAGTGTTTTTCAGAAATTTCAACAATATTACTGAAAACGTGTCTTTTCAGAGATTTACGAAGAAAAACGCTAAAACAGATGCAAACCAACCAATATGAAGAAATAGAATAACATTACCAAAAGATATATTTTAAGTGTTTTTAAGCTTATTACCTACAAAAAATGCAGAAATGGATGGAAAGCACTCTATATTAGGAAACAAAGGAACATTACGAGAAACGTGTATAATGAGTGTTTTATAGTTTCACAAGAAGCACAAAGCAATAAATGGAAAAACTCGTGTATATAGAGAAGTTTCTTACATACCAAAATGATGAAATGCATGAATAACACTTTTAATCGAGAAATAAAACTACCTTACCAAATTGTGTATTTTGAGTGTTTTTCACATTCTTAGTTACGAAAATGCCAAATTACATGCGAAACTTGCTGTATGTGGGAAAAAAAAAATGACATTACCAGAAAAGTGTCTTTTGAGTAATTTTGAGCGTGATATGCAACAAAGCACTAAAAAGCAGAACAATCACATTACATGGGAATAAAACCAACTTTTACGAAGAACTTGCCTTTAAGTGTTTTCTAACTCCTTACATACCAAAACGCTAAAACGCATGCAAAACACCCTTTATGGAGAAAACGAATAAAAAAACATTACCAAAAAACATGTATTTTGAGTGTTTTTGATTATGTTACCTATATAAACGATTAAATACATGTAAAGAACCCTATGTTTGTATAACAAAAGGACATTACGAAAATCGTGTATTATGAGTGTTTTTAAGTTCCTTAAGTACCAAAAAGCTAAAACTCAACAATAACACTTAATAGAGAATTTTTTTCTTTTTTTTTTGTTATTCATCTTCATAGGTACCGAGATACCAAAATTCTGGAAAAATTCAGGGAAATTTTGTAAAAAAATCATAAAAAAAAAATTAGCTCTTTTCCGGAGTTATTTACCAAACCCTGATGTGAATGCAAAGCCCGCTATATTGGGAAATTACACGACTTTATCAGAAACCTGTCTTTTGAGTGTTTTTTTTTTTTTTCAGCAATTTGAACAATATTACTAAAAACGTGTCTTTTCAGTTATTTACATAGAAAAACGCTAAAACGGATGCAAAACCAACCAGTATGAAGAAATAGGATAACATTAACAAAAAGATATATTTTCATGTGTTTTTGAGATTGTTACCTACAAAAAATGCAAAAAATGGATGGAAAGCACTCTATATTGGGAAAGAAAAGGACATCACGAGAAACGTGTATAATGAGTGTTTTATAGTTTCACAAGAACCACAACGCAGAAAACTCAAAATCTCGTGTACATAGAGAAGTTTCTTACATACGAAAATGCTGAAACTCATGAATAACACTTTTAATTGAGAAACAGAACTACCTTACCAAATGTGTGTATTAGAAAAGTTTCTTACATACCAAAATGCTGAAACTCATGAATAACACTTTTAATTAAGAAACAGAACAACCTTACTAAATGCATGCATTTTGAGTATTTTCCACATTCTAAGTTATCAAATCCCCAAATTATATGCAAAACTAGCTTTACGTTTGAAAAAAAAATGATATTACCAGAAAATGTCTTTTGAGTGTTTTTGAGCGTGTTAGGCAATAAAGCACTAAAAAGCAGGGCAATCACATTACATGGGAATAAAAACAACTTTTACCAAGAACTTCCCCTTAAGTGTTTTTGAGCTCATTACATACCAAAACGTTAAAACGCATGCAAAACACCTTTTATGGAGAAACAGAATAGAATTACAAAAACATATTTTGAGTGTTTTTTGATCATGTTATGTATAAAAACACTTAAATACATGCAAAAAACCTTATGTTTGGGAAACTAAAGGACATTACGAGAAATGTGTATTATAAAAATATATTTTGAGTGTTTTTTGATCATGTTATCTATAAAAACACTTAAATACATGCAAAAACCTTATGTTTGGGAAACGAAAGGACATTACGAGAAATGTGTATTATAAGTGTTAAGATCCTTAAGTACTAAAAAGCTAAAACCCACAAATAACACTCTTTATTTAGAAAAATAAATAAATGAAAAAAATAGGACATTTTTTTTTTTTGTTAATCATCTTCATACGTACCGAGATGCCAAAATTCTGGGAAAATTCAGGGCTATTATATGATAAAAGAAAATTATCAAAAAAATTAATTTTACCTTTTTTTCGCATTGTTATGTACCAAACCCTAAAGTTTATGCAAAGCTTCCTATATGAGGAAATTAAACGACCTTACCAGAAATCTGGTAAGTAAATACCAGTAAAAAATAGTATTTTTTTTTGTTAATCATTTTAATAGGTACCGAGATGCCAAAATACAGGCAAAATTCAGGAAATTATGGGAAATAAAAACATTATCAAAAAAAGTTAATTTTAGCTTTTTTTTTCGGACTGTTATGTACCAAACCCTTAATTGCATGCAAAGCCATATATATGGGGAAATTAAACGTCTTTGCCAGAAAACTATCTTATGATTCTTTTTCAGCATGTTACGCTCCAAAACGATAAATAACATTGAAGTCACTCTATATGGGAATCCAAAACAAAATTTACTGAAAACGTGTCTTTTCGGTGTTTTACCTACAAAAACGCTAAAACGGATGCAAACCAATCAATAAGCAGAAAGAAAATAACATTATCAAGAAGGTATACTTTGAGTGTTTTTGATCTTGTTACTTACAAAAAACGCAAAAATAGAAGCAAAGCACTCCCTATTTGGAAAAAAAAAAAAGGACATTACGAGAAACGTGTATAATGAGTGTCTTATTCTTTTCGGGCAAAAGAACTTGTGGTTCAAGGCAAAAAACGTAAAAACTCGTGTATATAAAGAAGTTTGTTAGATACCAAAATGCTGAAACTCATGTATAACAATCTCAAATGAGAAACAGAACAACCTTACCAAATGCGTGTATTTTAAGTCTTTTTCACATTCTTAGCAAAACCCAAAATAGCATTCGTAACTAACTGAATGTGGGAAAAAAAATGACATTTCCAGAAGTGTCTTTTGAGTGTTTTTGAGCGTTTTAGGCAATAAAGCACAAAAAACCAGGGCAATCACATTACATTGGAATAAAATTAACTTTTACCAATAAGTTGCCTTCAAATGTTTTTGACCTCCTTACATAACACTCCTTTATGGAGAAGCAGAATAACATTACCAAAAAGTTATATTTTGAGTGTTTTTGAGCTTGTTACATGAAAAAAAAAATGCGAAAAAGGATGCCAAGCAATCTATATTAGGAAAAAAAAAGGACATAACAAGAAACGTCTATAATGAGTGTTTCATAGTTTCACAAGAATCACAATACAAAAAAAACGCAAAAACTCGTGTGTATGGAGAAGTTTCTAAGATACCAAAATGCTGAAACTGATGATTAACACTCTTAAATAAGAAACAAAAAAACCTTACTAAATGCGTGTATTTTGAGTGTTTTTTACTTTCTTACTTACCAAAACCCGAAATTATATGCGAAATTTGCTTTATGTGTGAAAAAAAAAATGACTTTACCAGAAAATTGTCTTTTGAGTGTTTTTGAGTGTGATATGCAACAAAGCACTAAAAAGCGGAATAATCACATTACATGAGAATAAAACCAGCTTTTACCAAGAACTTGCCTGTAAGTGTTTTTTTTTAACTCCTTACATACCAAAACGCTAAAACGCATGCATTACATCCTTTATGGAGAAACAAAATAACATTATTAAAAACATGAATTTTGAGTGTTTTTGATCATGTTACCTATAAAAACGCTTAAATACACACAAAGAACCCTATGTTTGTGAAACGAAAGGATATTACGAAAATTGTGTATTATGAGTGTTTTTAAGTTCCTTAAGTACCAAAAAGCTAAAATCCACCAATAACATTGTTTATAGAGAAAAAAAATAAATAAAAAAATAGAATTTTTTTTTATTATTCATCTTCATAAGTACGGAGATGCCAAAATTCAGGCAAAATTCTGGGAAATTAGAAAAAAAAAACCTTATAAAAAAATAATTTTAGCTTTTTCCGGAGTTATATACCAAACCCTGAAGTCTATGCAAAGCCACCTATATGGGGAAATTACACGACTTTACCAGAAACCTTTAAGTGTTTTTCAGGAATTTCAACAATATTACTGAAAACGTGTCTTTTCAGAGATTTACGAAGAAAAACGCTAAAACGGATGCAAACCAACCAATATGAAGAAATAGAATAACATTACCAAAAAGATAGATTATGAATGTTTTTGAGCTTGTTACCTATAAAAAATGCGAAAATGGATGGAAAGCACTCTATATTGGGAAACAAAAGGACATCACGAGAAACGTGTATAATGAGTGTTTTATAGTTTTACAAGAACCACATGGCAAAAAAACGCGAAAAATCGTTTATAGAGAGAAGTTTCTTATTTACCAAAATGCTGAAAAGCATGAATAACATATTTAATTGAAAAACAGAACTACCTTACCAAATCAGTGTATTTTGAGAGTTTTTCACATTCATAGTTACAAAAATCCCAAATTACATGCGAAACTAGCCTTATGTGGGAAAAAAAAAATGACTATCAGAAAAATGTCTTTTGAGTGTTTTTCACCGTGATATGCAAAAAGCACTAAAAAGCAGAACAATCACATTATATGGGAATAAAACCATCTTTTACGAAGAACTTGCCATTAAGTGTTTTTAACTCTTTAACTTTAACTTTTTAACTTTAACATACCAAAACGCTAAAACGCAGGCAAAACACATTTTATGGAGAAACAGAATAACATCACCAAAAAACATGTATTCTGAGTGTTTTTAATCATGTTATCTATTAAAACGCTTAAACACATGGAAAGAACTTTATGTTTAGGAAAGAAAAGGACATTACGAGAAACGTCTATTATGAGTGTTTTTAAGCTCCTTAAGTACCAAAAAGCTAAAGCCCATAAATAACACTCTTTATAGAGAAAAAAATAAATAAAATAATAAAATAAAATAATTTTTTTTTTGTTATTCATCTTCATAGGTACAGAGGTGCCATAATTCTGGTAAAATTCTTTGGGAATCGAAAACAAAATTACTGAAAACGTGTGTTTTCGGTGTTTTACGTAGAAAAACGCTAAAACGGATGGAAACCAACTAATATGAAGAAATCAAATAACATTACCAAAAAGGTATATTTTGAGTGTTTTTGAGCTTGTTACCTACAAAAAACACGAAAATGGATGAAAAGCACTCCCTATTGGGAAAGAAAAGGACATTACGAGAAACGTGTATAATGAGTGTCTTATTATTTTCGGGCGAAAGAACTTGTGCCTCACAAGAACCACAAAGCAAAAAACGCAAAAACTCGTGTATATAAAGAACTTTTATAGATACCAAAATGCTGAAAATCATGAATAACAATCTTAATTGAGAAACAGAACAACCTTACCAAATGCGTGTATTTTGAGTGTTGTTTTTTCATAATTTTAATTTGCAATACCCTAAATACCATGCGAAACTAGCTATATGTGGGAAAAAAAATAATATTACCAGAAGTGTCTTTTAAGTGTTTTTGAGCGTGTTAGGCAATAAAGCACAAAAAACCAGGGGAATCACATTACATAGGAATATAACCAACTTTTAGTAATAACTTACATTGAAGTGTTTTTGACCTCCTTACATAACAAAACGCTAAAACGCATGCAAAACACTCCTTTATGGAGAAGGAGAATAACATTACCGACAACATGTGTTTTAAGTGTTTTTCATCATATTAACTATAAAATCGGTTAAACACATGCAAAGAACCCTATGTTTGGGAAACGAAAGGACATAACGGGAAACGTGTATTATGTGTTTTTAAGGTCCTTAAGTACCAAACCGTTAAACCCCACAAATAACACACTTTATAAAGAAGAAAAATAAAATAAATAAATAAAAAAATAGCATTTTTTTATTGATGTTCATAGCTGCCAAGATGCCAAACTTCTGCCCAAATTCAGGGAAATTATGTGGAAAAAAGAACATCATCGAAAAAGTTAATTTTAGCTATTTTTCGGAGTTATGTACCAAACCCTAAAGTGTATGGAAAGCCATCTATATGGGGAAATTAAACGACTTTACAAGAAACCTGTCTTTTGAGTGTTTTTCCGCATGTTAGACACCAAAACGATAAATAATATGAAAGTCACTCTATATGGAAATCCAAAACAAAATCACTGAAAATATGTCTTTTCAAAGTTTTACGTAGAAAAACGCTAAAATGGATGCAAATCAACCAATATGAAAAAAAAATAAAATAACATTACCAAAAAGGTATATTTTGAGTGTTTTTGAGCTTGTTACATAAAAAAAAATGCGAAAATGGATGCAAAGCACTGTATATTAGGAAAAAAAAGGACAAAGAGAAATGTCTATAATGAGTGTTTCATAGTTTCACAAGAATCACAAGGGAAAAAACGCAAAAACTCGAGTGTATGGAGAAGTTTCTAGGATACCAAAATGCTGAAACTCATGAATAACACTCTTAATTAAGAAACAGAACAACCTTACTAAATGCGTGTATTTTGAGTGTTTTTTACATTCTTAGTTACCAAAACTCCAAATTCCATGCAAAGGTACCTTTATGTGGGAAAAAAAATGACATTACCAGAAAAGGGTCTCTTGAGGATTTTTGAGCGTGTTAGGCAATAAAGCACTAAAAAGCAAGGCAGTCACATTGCATGGGAATAAAACCAACTTTTACAAAGAATTTGCCTTTAAGTGTTTTTGAGCTCCTTACATACCAAAACGATAAAACGCATGCAAAACACCTTTTATGCACAAACATAATAACATTACCAAAAACATGTATTTTGAATGTTTTTGATCATGTTTTCTATAAAAACGCTTAAATACATGCAAAGAACCTTATGTTTGGGAAACGAAAGGACATTACGAGAAACGTGTATTATGAGTGTTTTTAAGTTCCTTAAGTACCAAAAAGCTAAATCCCACAAATAACACCCTTTATTGAGAAAAAAATAAAATAAATAAAAATAAAAAAATATATATATTTTTTGTTGTTATTCATCTTCATAGGTACCGAGATTCCAAAATTCTGGGAAAATTCAGGGCAATTATATGATAAAAGAATATTATCAAAAAAGTTAATTTTAGCTTTTTTTTCGTACTTATATACGAAACCCTAAAGTGCATGCAAAGCCTCCAATATAAGGATATTAAACGACGTTATCAAAATTCTGTGTTTTGAGTGTTGTTCAGCATGTTAGGCACCAAAACGATAAATAATAAGGAACTCACTCTATATGGGAATCCAAAACAAAATTACTGAAAAAGTGTCTTCTCAGTGTTTTATGTAGAAAAACGCTAAACCGGATGCAAACCAACCAATATAAAGAAATAGAAAAACAACCAAAAAGGTATATTTTAAGTATTTTTCAGCTTGTTACGTACAAAAAACGCAAAAATTGATGCAAAGCACTCTATATTAAGAAAAAAAAGGCTTTGGAAGAAAAGTGTATAATGAGTATTTTATAGTTCAAAAGAACCAAAAGGCAAAAAACGCAAAAAACTCTTGTATATGGAGAAGTTTCCTAGATATTAAAATGCTGAAACTCATTAATAACATTCTTAAATGAGAATCAGAACAACCTTACTAAATGCGTGCATTTGAGTGCTTTTCACATTCTTAGTTACCAAAACCCCAAATTGCATGCAAAACCAGCTTTATGTGAGAAAAAAATGACATTACCAGAAAAAAAGTCTTATGAGTGTTTTTGAGCGTGATAGGCAATAAAGCACTAAAAAGAGGTAAATCCCATTACATAGGAATAAAAACAATTTTTTCCAAGAACTTGCCTTTAAGTGTTTTTGAGCTCCTTACATACCAAAACGCTAAAACGCATGCAAAACACTCCTTTATGGAGAAGCAGAATAACTTTACCAACAACATGTGTTTTAAGTGTTTTTGATCATGCTAGCTATAAAAACGCTTAAATACATGCAAAGAACCCTATGTTTACAAAACGAAAGGACAAAACGAGTAACGTGTATTATGTTTTTTTTTTTAAGTTCCTTGACTACCAAAACGTTAAAACCCCCCCAAAAAAACACTCTTTATAGAGAGAAAAAAATAAAAATATGAATAAAAATTTTTTTTTTGTTATTGATGTTAATAGTTACCAAGATGCCAAAATTCTGCCAAAATTCAGGGAAATTATGTGGAAAAAAGAACATTATCGAAAAAAATTAATTTTAGCTTGTTTTTCTGAATTTTGTATGAAACCCTAAACTGTATGCAAAGTCATCTATAGGTGGAAATTAAGAGACTTTACAAAAAAAACTGTCTTTTGAGTGTTTCTAAGCATGATAGGCACCAAAACGATAAATAATATGAAAGTCACTCTATATGGAAATCCAAAACAAAATTACTGAAAACGTGTCTTTTCAAAGTTTAACGTATAAAAACGCTAAAACGGATGCAAACCAATCAAATATGAAGAAATAGAATAACATTACCAAAAAGGTATATTTTGAGTGTTTTTGATCTTGTTACATAAAAAAAAACGCATAAATGGATGGAAAGCACTCTATATTAGGAAAAAAAAAGAAATGACATAACGAGAAACGTGCATAATGAGTGTTTCATAGTTTCACAAGAATCACAAGGCAAAAAACGCAAAAACTCGTGTGTATGGAAAAGTTTCTAAGATACCAAAATGGTGAAACTCATGAATAACACTCTTAATTAAGAAACAGAACAACCTTACTTAATGCGTGTATTTTGAGTGTTTTTTACATTCTTAGTTACCAAAACCCCAAATTCCATGCGAAACTAGCTTTATGTGTGAAAAAAATGACTTTACCAGAAAAGTGTCTTATTAGGGTTTTTGAGCGTGTTAGGCAATAAAGCACTAAAAAGCAAAGGAATCACATTACATGGGAATAAAACCAACTTTTACCAAAAACTTCCCTTCAAGTGTTTTAGAGCTCCTTACATACGGAAATGCTAAAACGCAGGCAAAACACCTTTTATGGAAAAACAGAATAACATTACGAAAAACATTTTTTTTTTTTAGTGTTTTTGATCATATTATCTATGAAAACGCTTAAATACACGCAAAAAACCTAATGTTTGGAAAACGAAAGAACTTTACGAGAAACGTGTATTATGAGTGTTTTTAAGTTCCTTAGGTACCAAAAACCTAAAACCCACAAATAACACTCTTTATTTAGAAAAAAAAAAAAATATATAAAAATTTGGATATTTTTTTTTATATTCTTCTTCATAGGTACCGAGATGCAAAAATTATGTGAAAATTCAGGGGAATTATATGATAAAAGAATATTAACAAAAAAGTTAATTTTAGCACTTTTTTCGGATTGTTATATACCAAACCCTAAAGTGCATGCAAAGACTCCTATATGAGGAAATTAAACGACCTTACCAGAAATCTGTCTTTTCAGTGTTTTTCTGAATGTTAGGCACCAAAACGATAAATAATAAGGAACTCACTGTTTATGGGAATCCAAAACGAAATTACTGAAAACGTATTTTCGCAGTGTTTTACGTAGAAAAAAGAAAAGAAAGGACATAACAAGAAACGTATATTATGTGTGTTTTTAAGTTCCTTAAGTACCAAAACGTTACAACCCACAAATAACACTCTTTATAGGGAAAAAAAAATCAATAAATAAATAGAAATTTTTTCGTTTTTTTTTTGTTATTTATGTTCATAGCTACCAAGATGCCAAAATTCTCCCAAAATTCAGGGAAATTATGTGGAAAAAAAGAACATTATCGAAAAAGTTAATTTTAGCTTTTTTTCGGAGTTATGTACCAAACCCTAAAGTGTATGCAAAACCTCCTATGTGAGGAAATTAAACGAACTTATCAGAAAACTGTGTTTTGAGTGATTTTCAGAATGTTAGGCACCAAAACGATAAATACTATGAAATTCACTCTATATGGGAATTCACAACAAAATTACTGATAAAGTGTCTTCTCAGTGTTTTACATAGAAAAAAGCTAAAACGGATGCATATCAACCAATATCAAGAAATAGAAAAACATTACAAAAAAGGTATATTTTGAGTGTTTTTGAGCTTGTTACCTATAAAAAACGCGAAAATTCATGCAAAGCACTCTATAATGGGAAACAAAAGAACATTGCAAGAAAAGCGTATAATGAGTGTTTTATAGTTCAAAAGAACCACAAAGCAAAAAACGCAAAAAACTCGTGTATATGAAGAAGTTTTCTAGATACTAAATTGCTAAAACACATGAAGATCACTTTTAATTGAGAAACCGAACAACCTTTCTAAATGCGTGTATTTTGAATGCTTTTCACATTCTTAGTTACCAAAACCCCAAATTGCATGCGAAACAGCTTTATGTGGGAAAAAAAATGACAATACTAGAAAAATGTCTTTTGAGTGTTTTTCAGCGTGATTGGCAATAAAGCACTAAAAAGCAGGGCAATCACATTACATTGGAGTAAAACCAATTGTTACCAAGAACTTGCCTTTAAGTGTTTTTGAGCTCTTTATATACCAAAACACTAAAACGCATGTAAAACACACTTTCTGGTGAAACAGAATAACATTAACAAAAAACATGTATTTTGAGTGTTTTTGATCATGTTACCAATAAAAACGCTTAAATACATGCATAGAACCCTATTTTTAGGAAACTAAAGGACATTACGAGAAACGTGTATTATGAGTGTAAGTTCATTAATTACCAGAAAGCTAAAAGCCACATATAACAGTATTTATTGAGAAACAATAAATAAATTTCAAAAACACGATATTTTTTTTTCTTATTCATCTTCACAGGTACCGAGATGCCAAAATTTCGGGAAAATTCAGGAAATTATGTGAAATAAGAATATTATCCAAAGAGTAAAATTTAGCTTTTTTTTTTGGACTGTTATATACCAAACCCATAAAGTGTATGCAAAGCCACCTATATGGGGAAATTAAACGTCTTTGCCAGGAAACTGTCTTATGAGTGTTTTTCAGCATGTTAGGAACCAACTCGATAAATAATATGGAAGTCAATCTATATGGGAATCCAAAACAAAATTACTGAAAACGTGTCCTTTCGGTGTTTTACGTAGAAAAACGCTAAAACGGTTGCAAACCAACCAATATGAAGAATTACAATAACATTACCAAAAAGGTATATTTAAGTGTTTTTGAAATTGTTACCTACAAAAAAACGCGAAAATGGATGGAAAGCACTCTATATTGGGAAAACAAAGGACATTACGTGAAATTTGTATAATGAGTGTTTTATAGTTTCACAAGAACCACAAGGCATAAAACGCAAAAACTCGTGTATATAGAGAAGTTTCTTACATTCCAAAATGCTGAAACTCTGGAATAACACTTTTAATTGAGAAACAGAATTATCTTAAAAAATGTGAGTATTTTGAGTGTTTTTCACATTCTTAGTTACGAAAATCTCAAATTACATGCGAAACTAGCTTTATGTGGGAAAAGAAATGACATTACCAGAAAACTGTCTTTTGAGTGTTTTTGAGCGTAATATGCAACAAAACACTAAAAAGCAGAAGAATCACATTACATGAAAATAAAACCAAGTTTTACCACGAACTTGCCTTTAAGTGTTTTTTAATTCCTTACATACCAAAACCCTAAAACGCATGCAAAACACCCTTTATGGAGAAACAAAACATGAATTTTGAGTGTTTTTGATCATGTTACCTATAAAAACGCTTAAATACATGCTAAAAACCCTATATTTTTTAAACGAAAGGACATTACGAAAATTGTATATTATGAGTGTTTTTAAGTTCTTTAAGTACCAAAAAGCTAAAAGCCACAAATAACACTCTTTATAGAGAAAAAAATAATAAAAAAATAGAATTTTTTTTTTGTTATTCATCTTCATAAGTACCAATATGCCAAAATTCAGGCAAAATTCAGGGAAATTAGAAAAAAAATTATAAAAGGAAAAATTTGCTTTTTTCCGGAGTTATATACCAAACCCTGAAGTGCATGCAAATCCACCTATATAGAGAAATTACACGACTTTACCAGAAACCTGTCTTGTAAGTGTTTTTTTTTTTTTTTTTTAGCAATTTCAACAATAATGCTGAAAACGTGTCTTTTCAGAGATTTACGAAGAAAAACGCTAAAACGGATTGAAACCAACCAATATGAAGAAAGAGAATAACATTATTAAAAATTATCAGAAAAGTGTCTTTTGAGTGTTTTTGAGCGTGATATGCAAGAAAGCACTAAAAAGCAAAACAATCACATTATATGGAAATAAAACCATCTTTTACAAAAAACTTGCCTTTAAGTGTTTTAACTCGTTACATACCAACGCGCTAAAACGCATGCAAAAGAAACTTTATGGAGAAAAAGAATATCATTACCAAAGACATGTAATTTGAGTGTTTTTGATCATGTTATCTATAAAATCGCTTAAATACATGCAAAGAACATTATGTTTGGGAAACGAAAGAACATTACGAGAAACGTGTATTATGAGTGTTTTTAAGTTCCTTTTCTACCAAAAAAGCTAAAACCCACAGATAACAATCTTTTTAGAGAAAAAGATAAAAAAATAGATTTTTTTTGTTTTTTTGTTATTCATCTTCATAGGCACCGAGATACCAAAATTCTGGCAAAATTCTTTGGGAATCCAAAACAAAATTACGGAAAACATGTTTTTTCGGTGGTTTACGTAGAAAAACGCTAAAACGGATGCAAACCAACAAATATGAAGAAATAGAATAACATTACGAAAAAGCTATATTTTGAGTGTTTTTGAGCTTGTTACAAAAAACGCGAAAATGAATGCAAAGCACTCCCTATTGGGAAAGAAAAGTATATTACGAGAAATGTGTATAATGAGTGTCTTAATATTTTCGGGCAAGAACCACAAGGCAAAAAAAGAAAAAAAAATCGTGTATGTAAAGAAGTTTCTTAGATACCAAAATGCTGAAACTCATGTATAGCAATCTTAAATGAGAAACAGAAAAACCTTACCAAATGTGTGTATTTTGAGTGTTTTTCACATTCTTAGTTAGCAAAACCCCAAATACCATGCGAAACTAGCTTTATGTGGGAAAAAAAATAACATTACCAAAAGTGTCTTTTGAGTGTTTTTGAGCGTGTTAGGCAATAAAGCAGTAAAAAGCAGGGCAATCACATTACATGGGAATAAACCAACTTTTACCTAGAACTTGCCTTTATTGCTTTTGGCACGCATTTAGTAATGTTGTTCTGTTTCTCAATTAAGAGTGTTATACATGAGTCTCAGCATTTTGGTATCTAAGAAACTTCTCCATATACACCAGTTTTTGCGTTTTTTGCCTTGTGGTTCTTTTGAACTATAAAACTTTCATTATACAATTTTCTCGCAATGTCCCTTTGTTTCCCAATATACAGTGCTTTATTTAATTACAGTGTATTTATTTTCGCGTTTTTCTTTATGTAACAAGCTCAAAAAAACTCAAAATATACATTTTTGGTAAAGGTTTTCTACTTCTTGATATTGGTTGGTTTCCATCCGTTTTAATGTTTTTCTACGTCAAACACTGAGAAGACACGTTTTCAAAAATTTTGTTTTGGATTTCCACATACAGTGTGGGTATTTTTAGTGTTTTCGATCATATTATCTATAAAAACGTTTAAAAACATGGAAAGAACCTTATGTTTGGGAAACGAAAGGACATTACGAGAAACGTGTATTATGAGTGTTTTTAAGTTCCTTAAGTACCAAAAAGCTAAAACAAACAAATAACACTCTATTTAGAAAAAAATAAATAAAAAATAAAAAAAAAAATATTTTTTCTCTTATTCACCTTCATAGGTACCGAGATGCCAAAATTTTGGGAAAATTCAGGGCAATTATATGATAAAATAATATTATCAAAACAGTTAATTTTAGATTTTTTTCGGACTGTTATGTACCAAACCCTAAAGTACATGCAAAGCCTCCTATGTGAGGAAATTAAACGACCGTATCAGAAATCTGTGTTTTGAGTGTTTTTCAGCATGTTAGGCACCAAAACGATAAATAATAAGGAACTCACTCTATATGGGAATCCAAAACAAAATTACTAAAAACGTGTCTTCTCAGTGTTTTGCGTAGAAAAACGCTAAAACGGATGGAAATCAACCAATATCAAGAAATATAAAAACATTACGAAAAAGGTATATTTTGAGTGTTTTTGAGCTTGTTACCTATAAAAAACGCGAAAATTGATGCAAAGCACTCTATAATGAGAAACAAATGGACATTACAAGAAAATTGCATAATGAGTGTTTTATATTTCAAAAGAACCACAAGGCAAAAAATGCAAAAACTCGTGTATATGAATAAGTTTTCTAGATACCAAAATGCTGAAACTCATGAAGAACACTCTTAATTGAGAAACAGAACAACCTTACTAAATGCGTGTATTTTGAGTGCTTTTCACATTATTAGTTACTAAAATCCCAAATTGCATGCGAAACTAGCTTTATGTGGGAAAAAAATTGCATTACCAAAAAAATGACTTTTGAGTGTTTTTGAGTGTGATAGGTAATAAAGCACTAAAAAGCAGGGCATTCACATTACATTAGAGTAAAACCAATTTTTACCAAGAACTTGCCTTTAAGTGTTTTTGAGTTCTTTATATAACAAAACACTAAAACGCATGCAAAACACTCTTAATGGTGAAACAGAATAACATTACCAAAAATATGTATTTTGCGTGTTTTTGATCATATTATCAATAAAAACGCTTAAATACATGCAAAGAACCCTATTTTGGGGAAATTAAAGGACATTACGAGAAACGTGTATTATGAGTGTTTTTAAGTTCATTAATTACAAAAAAGCTAAAAGCCACATATAACACATTTTATTGAGAAACAATAAATAAATAAATAAAAAAATACAATATTTTTTTCTTTTTTATTCATATTCACAGGTACCGAGATACGAAAATTCGGGGAAAATTCAGGAAATTGTGTGAAATAAGAACATTATCAAAAGAGTTAAAATTAGCTTTTTTTTGGACTGTTATGTACCAAACCCCTAAAGTGCATGCAAAGCCACATATATGGGGAAATTAAACATTTTTGCAAGAAAACTGTCTTATGAGTGTTTTTCAGCATGTTAAGAACCAACACGATAAATAACATGGAAGTCAGTCTATATGGGAATCCAAAACAAAATTACTGAAAACGTGTCTTTTTGGTGTTTTACGTAGAAAAACGCTTGGATGGAAACCAACCAATATGAAGAAATAGAATAACATTACCAAAAAGGTATATTTTGAGTGTTTATTAAATTGTTACCTACAAAAAACGCGAAAATGGATGGAAAGCACTCTATATTGGGAAGCAAAAGGACATTACGAGAAACGTGTATAATGAATGTTTTATAGTTTTACAAGTACCACAAGGCAAAAAACGCAAAAAATTCGTATATATAGAGAAGTTTCTTACATTCGAAAATGCTGAAACTCTGGAATAACACTTTTAATTGAGAAACAGAACTATGTTACCAAATGTGAGTATTTTGAGTGTTTTTCACATTCTTTGTTACGAAAATCCCAAATTACATGCGAAACTAGCTTTATGTGGGAAAAAAAAATGACATTACCAGAAAAATGTCTTTTGAGTAATTTTGAGCTTAATATGCAACAAAGCACTAAAAAGCAGAAGAATCACATTACATGGTAATAAAACCAACTTTTAGGCAAAAAACGCAAAAATTCGTGTATATAGAGAAATTTCTTACATTCCAAAATGCTGAAACTCTGGAATAACACTTTTAATTGAGAAACAGAACTATCTTACCAAATGTGAGTATTTTGAGTGTTTTTCACATTCTTTGTTACAAAAATCCCAAATTACATGCGAAACTTGGTTTATGTTGGAAAAAAATGACATTACCAGAAAATTGTCCTTTGAGTGTTTTTGAGCGTGGTATGCAACAAAGCACTAAAAAGCAGAAGAATCACATTACATGGGAATAAAACTAACTTTTACCAAGAACTTGCCTTTAATTGTTTTTTAACTCCTTACATACCAAAACGCTAAAACGAATGTAAAACACCCTTTACGGAGAAAAAAATAACATTACCAAAAACAAGAATTTTGAGTGTTTTTGACCATGTTATTTATAAAAACGCTGAAATACATATAAAGAATCCCATATTCGTGAAACGAAAGGACATTAAAAAAATTGTGTATTATGAGTGTTTTAAAGTTCCTTAAGTACCAAAAAGGTAAAACCCACCAATAACATTGTTTATAGAGAAAAAAAAAAAAAAAATAGAGATGCCAAAATTCAGGCAAAATTCTCGGAAATTAGAAAAAAAACCTTATAAAAAAATAATTATATATGTATAATTATATATATATATATATATATAATTATATATATATATATATATATATATATATATATATATATATATATATATATATATATATATATATATATATATATATATATATATATATATATATATATATATATATATATATATATATATATATATATATATATATATATATATATATATATATATATATATATATATATATATATATATATATATATATAATTATATATAGTTATATACCAAACCCTGAAGTCTATGCAAAGCTATCTATATGGGGAAATTACACGACTTTACCAGAAACCTTTCTTTTAAGTGTTTTTTTTAGCAATTTCAACAATATTACTGAAAACGTGTCTTTTCAGAGATTTACGAAGAAAAACGCTAAAACGGATGCAAACCAACCAATATGAAGAAATAGAATAACACTACCAAAAAGATAGATTTTGAATGTTTTTGAGCTTGTTACCTACAAAAAATGCGAAAATGGATGGAAAGCACTCTATATTGGGAAACAAAAGGACATTACGAGAAAAGTGTATAATGAGTGTTTTATAGTTTTACAAGAACCATATGGCAAAAAAACGCGAAAAATCGTGCATAGAGAGAAGTTTCTTACATACCAAAATGCTGAAAAGCATGAATAACATATTTGATTGAAAAACAGAACTACCTTACCAAATTAGTGTATTTTGAGTGTTTTTCACATCCATAGATACAAAAATCCCAAATTACATGCGAAACTAGCCTTATGTGAGAAAAAAATGACTTTATTAGAAAAATGTCTTTTGAGTGTTTTTCAGCGTGATATGCAAAAAGCACTAAAAAGCAGAACAATCACATTATATGGGAATAAAACCATCTTTTTACGAAGAACTTGCCTTTAAGTGTTTTTAACTCCTTACATACCAAAACGCTAAAACGCAGGCAAAACACATTTTATGGAGAAAAAGAATAACATTACCAAAAACATGTATTCTGAGTTTTTTTGATCATGTTATCTATTAAAACGCTTAAACACATGCAAAGAACTTTATGTTTGGGAAAGAAAAGGACATTACGAGAAACGTCTATTATGAGTGTTTTTAAATTCCTTAAGTACCAAAAAGCTAAAGCCCATAAATAATACTCTTTATAGAGAAAAAAAAAAAATAAAATAAATAAAATAAAATAATTTTTTTTTGTTATTCATCTTCATAAGTACAGAGGTGCCATAATTCTGGTAAAATTCTTTGGGAATCGAAAACAAAATTACTGAAAACGTGTGTTTTCGGTGTTTTACGTACAAAAACGCTAAAACGGATGCAAACCAACTAATATGAAGAAATCGAATAACATTCCCAAAAAAGTATATTTTGAGTGTTTTTGAGCTTGTTACCTACAAAAAACACGAAAATGTATGAAAAGCACTCCCTATTGGGAAAGAAAAGGACATTACGAGAAACGTGTATAATGAGTGTCTTATTATTTTCGGGCTAAAGAACTTGTGGCTCACAAGAACCACGAAGCAAAAAACGCAAAAACTCGTGTATATAAAGAACTTTTATAGATACCAAAATGCTGAAACTCATGAATAACAATCTTAATTGAGAAACAGAACAACCTTACCAAATGGGTATATTTTGAGTGTTGTTTTTTCATAATTTTAATTTGCAATACCCTCAATACCATGCGAAACTAGCTATATGTGGGAAAAAAATAATATTTCCAGAAGTGTCTTTTGAGTGTTTTTCAGCGTGTTAGGCAATAAAGCACAAAAAAAACCAGGGCAATCACATTACATAGGAATATAAGCAACTTTTAGTAATAACTTACATTGAAGTGTTTTTGACCTCCTTACATAACAAAACGCTAAAACGCAAGCAAAACACTCCTTTATGGAGAAGGAGAATAACATTACCGACAACATGTGTTTTAAGTGTTTTTGATCATGTTACTTATAGAAACGGTTAAATACATGCAAAGAACGAAAAGACATAGCAGGAAACGTGTATTATGTGTTTTTAAGGTCCTTAAGTACCAAACCGTTAAACCCCACAAATAACACTCTTTATAAAGAAAAAAAAAAATAAATAAATAAAAAAAATAGCATTTTTTTTTATTGATGTTCATAGCTGCCAAGATGCCAAACTTCTGCACAAATTCAGGGAATTTATATGGAAAAAAGAACATTATCGAAAAAGTTAATTTTAGCTATTTTTCGGAGTTATGTACCAAACCCCAAAGTGTATGGAAAGCCATCTATATGGGGAAATTAAACGACTTTACAAGAAACCTGTCTTTTGAGTGTTTTTTCCGCATGTTAGACACCAAAACGATAATTAATATAAAAGTCACTTTATATGGAAATCCAAAACAAAATCACTGAAAACATGTCTTTTCAAAGTTTTACGTAGAAAAACGCTAAAATGGATGCAAACCAACCAATATGAAGAAATAAAATAACATTACCAAAAAGATATATTTTGAGTGTTTTTGAGCTTGTTATATAAAAAAAAATGCAAAAATGGATGCAAAGCATCCATATTAGGAAAAAAAAGGACATAAAGAGAAATGTCTATAAAGAGTGTTTCATAGTTTCACAAGAATCACAAGGGAAAAAACGCAAAAACTCGAGTGTATGTTGAAGTTTCTAGGATACCAAAATGCTGAAACTCATGAATAACACTCATAATTAGAAAACAGGACAACCTTACAAAAATGCGTGTATTTTGAGTGTTTTTTACATTCTTAGTTACCAAAACCTTTATGTGGGAAAAAAATGACATTACCAGAAGAGTGTCTCTTGAGGATTTTTGAGCGTGTTAGGCAATAAAGCACTAAAAAGCAAGGCAATCACATTGCATGGGAATAAAACCAACTTTTACAAATAATTTCCCTTTAAGTGTTTTTGAGCTCCTTACATACCAAAACGCTAAAACGCATGCAAAACACCTTTTATGCAGAAAGAGAATAACATTACCAAAAACATGTATTTTGAATGTTTTTGATCATGTTTTCTATAAAAACGCTTAAATACATGCAAAGATCCTTACGTTTGGGAAAGGAAAGGACATTACGAGAAACGGGTATTCTGATTGTTTTTAAGTTCAAGTACCAAAAAGCTAAATCATACAAATAACACCCTTTATTGAGAAAAAATAAATAAATAAATAAAAAATAAAAAAAAAATAGAATTTTTTTTTTTTTTGTTATTCATCTTCATAGGTACCGAGATTCCAAAATTCTGGAAAAATTCAAGGCAATTATATGATAAAAGAATATTATCAAAAAAGTTAATTTTAGCTCTTTTTTCGTACTTATATACGAAACCCTAAAGTGCATGCAAAGCCTCCAATATGAGGATATTAAACGACCTTATCAGAATTCTGTCTTTTGAGTGTTGTTCAGCATGTTAGGCACCAAAACGATAAATAATAAGGAACTCACTCGATCTTCTCAGTGTTTTATATAGAAAAACGCTAAACCGGATGCAAACCAACCAATATAATGAAATAGAAAAACAACCAAAAAGGTATATTTTAAGTGTTTTTCAGCTTGTTACGTACAAAAAACGCAAAAATTGATGCAAAGCACTCTATATTAAGAAAAAAAAGGCTTTGGAAGAAAAGTGTATAATGAGTATTTTGTAGTTCAAAAGAACGAAAAGGCAAAAAACGCAAAAAACTCTTGTATATGGAGAAATTTCCTAGATACTAAAATGCTGAAACTCATGAATAACATTCTTAATTGAGAAACAGAACAACCTTACTAAATGCGTGCATTTTGAGTGCTTTTCACATTCTTAGTTACTAAAACCCCAAATTGCATGCAAAACCAGCTTTATGTGAGAAAAAACGACATTACCAGAAAAAAGTCTTATGAGTGTTTTTTAGCGTGATAGGCAATAAAGCACTAAAAAGAGGTGAATCCCATTACATAGAAATAAAACCAATTTTTTCCAAGAACTTGCCTTTAAGTGTTTTTGAGCTCCTTAGATACCAAAACGCTAAAACGCATGCAAAACACTCCATTATGGGGAAGCAGAACAACATGTGTTTTAAGTGTTTTTGATCATGCTACCTATAAAAACGCATAAATACATGCAAAGAACCCTTATGTTTAGGAAACGAAAGGACAAAACGAGTAACGTGTATTATGTTTTTTTTTTTTTTAAGTTCCTTAAGTACCAAAACGTTAAAACCCAAAAAATAACACTCTTTATTGAGAGAAAAAAATAAATAGATGAATAAAAAAAAATTTTTGTTAATTATGTTCATATTTACCAAGATGCCAAAATTCTGCCAAAATTCAGGGAAATTATGTGGAAAAAAGAACATTATCGAAAAAGATAATTTTAGCTTGTTTTTTCTGAATTTTGTACGAAACCCTAAAGTCGTCTATATGGGGAAATTAAGAGACTTTACAAAAAACCTGTCTTTTGAGTGTTTCTCCGCATGATAGCCACCAAAACGATAAATAATATGAAAGTCACTCTATATGGAAATCCAAAACAAAATTACTGAAAACGTGTCTTTTCAAAGTTTAACGTATAAAAACGCTAAAACGGATGCAAACCAACCAAATATGAAGAAATAGAATAACATTACCAAAAAGTTAATTTTTGAGTGTTTTTGATCTTGTTACATGAAAAAAAACGCATAAATGGATGCAAAGCACTCTATATTAGGAAAAAAAAAAAGAAAGGATATAACGAGAAACGTGCATAATGAGTGTTTCATAGTTTCACAAGAATCACAAGACAAAAAACGCAAAAACTCGTGTGTATGGAAAAGTTTCTAAGGTACCAAAATGCTGAAACTCATGAATAACACTCTTAATTAAGAAACAGAACAACCTTACTTAATGCGTGTATTTTGAGTGTTTTTTACATTCTTAGTTAGCAAAACCCCAAATTCCATGCGAAACTAGCTTTATGTGTGAAAAAAATGACTTTACCAGAAAAGTGTCTTATTAGGGTTTTTGAGCGTGTTAGGCAATAAAGCACTAAAAAGCAAAAGAATCACATTACATGGGAATAAAACCAACTTTTACCAAAAACTTCCCTTAAGTGTTTTTGACCTCCTTACATACGGAAATGCTAAAACGCAGGCAAAACAGAATAAACAGAATAACATTACCAAAAACATTTTTTTTTTTAGTGTTTTTGATCATATTATCTATAAAAACGCTTAAATACACGCAAAAAAACCTAATATTTGGAAAACGAAAGGACATTACGAGAAACGTGTATTATGAGTGTTTTTAAGTTCCTTAGGTACCAAAAAGCTAAAACCCACAAATAACACTCTTTATTTAGAAAAAAAATATAAATAAATAAGAAAATATAAAAATTTGGATTTTTTTTTTTTGTTATTCTTCTTCATAGGTACCGAGGTGCCAAAATTATGTGAAAATTCAGGGGAATTATATGATAAAAGAATATTATCAAAAAAGTTATTTTTTGCATTTTTTTCGGACTGTTATATACCAAACCCTAAAGTGCATTGCAAAGACTCCTATATGAGGAAATTAAACGACCTTACCAGAAATCTGTCTTTTGAGTGTTTTTCTGAATGTTAGGCACCAAAACGATAAATAATAAGGAACATACTGTTTATGGAAATCCAAAACGAAATTACTGAAAACGTATTTTCGCAGTGTTTTACGTAGAAAAAAGAAAAGAAAGGACATAACGAAAAACGTGTATTATGTGTGTTTTTAAGTTCCTTAAGTACCAAAACGTTACAACACACAAATAACACTCTTTATAGAGAAAAAACAATAAATAAATAGAAATTTTTCTTTTTTTTGTTATTTACGAGTATGTTCATAGCTACCAAGATGCCAAAATTCTCCCAAAATTCAGGGAAATTATGTGGAAAAAAGAACATTATCGAAAAAATTAATTTAAGCTTTTTTTCGTTTTTCGAGTTATGTACCAAACCCTAAAGTGTATGCAAAACCTCCTATGTGAGGAAATTAAAGAAACTTATCAGAAAACTGTGTTTTAAATGATTTTCAGAATGTTAGGCACCAAAACGATAAATACTATGAAATTCACTCTATATGGGAATCCACAACAAAATTAGTGATAACGTGTCTTCTCAGTGTTTTACATAGAAAAAAGCTAAAACGGATGCATATCAACCAATATCAAGAAATAGAAAAACATTACAAAAAAGGTATATTTTGAGTGTTTTTGAGCTTGTTACCTATAAAAAACGCGAAAATTGATGCAAAGCACTCTATAATGGGAAACAAAAGGACATTGCAAGAAAAGCGTATAATGAATGTTTTATAGTTCAAAAGAACCACAAGGCAAAAAACGCAAAAACTCGTGTATATGAAGAAGTTTTCTAGATACCAAAATGCTAAAACACATGAAGATCACTCTTAATTGAGAAACCGAACAACCTTACTAAATGCGTGTATTTTGAATGCTTTTTCACATTCTTAGTCACCAAAACCCCAAATTGCATGCGAAACCAGCTTTATGTGGGAAAAAAAATGACAATACTAGAAAAATGTCTTTTGAGTGTTTTTGAGCGTGATAGGCAATAAAGCACTAAAAAGCAGGGCAATCACATTACATTGGAGTAAAACCAATTGTTACCAAGAACTTGCCTTTAAGTGTTTTTGAGCTCTTTATATATCAAAACACTAAAACGCATGTAAAACACACTTTCTGGTGAAACAGAATAACATTAACAAAAAACATGTATTTTGAGTGTTTTTGATCATGTTACCAATAAAAACGCTAAAATACATGCATAGAACCCTATTTTTAGGAAACTAAAGGATTTTACGAGAAACGTGTATTATGAGTGTAAGTTCATTAATTACCAGAAAGCTAACAGCCACATATAACAGTCTTTATTGAGAAACAATAAATAAATTTAAAAAATACGATATTTTTTTTTCTTATTCATCTTCACAGGTACCGAGATGCGAAAATTTGGGGAAAATTCAGGAAATTATGTGAAATAAGAATATTATCCAAAGAGTTAAATTTAGCTTTTTTTTTGGACTGTTATGTAACAAACCCCTAAAGTGCATGCAAAGCCACCTATATGGGGAAATTAAACGTCTTTGCCAGGAAACTGTCTTATGAGTGTTTTTCAGCATGTTAGGAACCAACACGATAAATAATATGGAAGTCAATCTATATGGGAATCCAAAACAAAATTACTGAAAACGTGTCCTTTCAGTGTTTTACGTAGAAAAATCGCTAAAACGGTTGCAAACCAACCAACATGAAGAATTACAATAACATTACCAAAAAGATATATTTTGAGTGTTTTTGAAATTGTTACCTACAAAAAAAAATGCGAAAATGGATGAAAAGTACTCTATATTGAGAAAACAAAGGACATTACGTGAAATTTGTATAATGAGTGTTTTATAGTTTCACAAGAACCAAAAGGCAAAAAACGCAAAAACTCGTGTATATAGAGAAGTTTCTAACATTCCAAAATGCTGAAACTCTGGAATAACACTTTTAATTGAGAAAAAGAACTATCTTACCAAATGTGAGTATTTTGAGTGTTTTTCACATTCTTAGTTACGAAAATCCCAAAGTACATGCGAAACTAGCTTTATGTGGGAAAAGAAATGACATTACCAGAAAAGTGTCTTTTGAGTGTTTTTGAGCGTGATATGCAACAAAACACTAAAAAGCAGAAGAATCACATTACATGAAAATAAAACCAAGTTTTACCAAGAACTTGCCTTTAAGTGTTTTTTAACTCCTTACATACCAAAACGCTAAAACGCATGCACAACACCCTTTATGAAGAAACAAAACATGAATTTTGAGTGTTTTTGATCATGTTACCTATACAAACGCTTAAATACATGCAAAAAACCCTATGTTTGTAAAAGGAAAGGATATTACGAAAATTGTATATTATGAGTGTTTTTAAGTTCTTTAAGTACCAAAAAGCTAAAACCCACAAATAACACTCTTTATAGAGAAAAAAATTATAAAAAAATATAATTTTTTTTTGTTATTCATCTTCATATGTACCAATATGCCAAAATTCAGGCAAAATTCAGGGAAATTAGAAAAAAAAAAATTATAAAAAGAAAAATTTGCTTTTTTCCGGAGTTATATACCATACCCTGAAGTGCATGCAAATCCACCTATATAGAGAAATTACACGACTTTACCAGAAAGCGGTCTTTTAAGTGTTTTTTTTTTTTTTTTAGCAATTTCAACAATAATGCTGAAAACGTGTCTTTTCAGAGATATACGAAGAAAAACGCTAAAACGGATTGAAACCAACCAATATGAAAAAATAGAATAACATTACTAAAAATTATCAAAAAAGTGTCTTTTGAGTGTTTTTGAGCGTGATATGCAAGAAAACACTAAAAAGCAGAACAATCACATTATACGGGAATAAAACCATCCTTTACAAAAAAACTTGCCTTTAAGTGTTTTAACTCGTTACATACCAAAACTATAAAACGCATGCAAAACAAACTTTATGGAGAAAAGAATAACATTACAAAAGACATGTAATTTGAGTGTTTTTGATCATGTTATCTATAAAAACGCTTAAATACATGCAAAGAACATTATGTTTGGGAAACGAAAGGACATTACGAGAAACGTGTATTATGAGTGTTTTTAAGTTCCTTTTCTACCAAAAAGCTAAAACCCACAGATAACAATCTTTTTAGAGAAAAAGACAAAAAATAGATTTTTTTTGTTTTTTTTGGTATTCATCTTCATAGGTACCGAGATACCAAAATTCTGGCAAAATTCTTTGGGAATCCAAAACAAAATTACTGAAAACATGTTTTTTCGGTGGTTTACGTAGAAAAACGCTAAAACGGATGCAAACCAACCAATATGAAGAAATAGAATAACATTACGAAAAACCTATATTTTGAGTGTTTTTGAGCTTGTTACCTATAAAAACGCGAAAATGAATGCAAAGCACTCCTTATTGGGAAACAAAAGGACATTACGAGAAATGTGTATAATGAGTGTCTTAATATTTTCGGGTAAGAACCACAAGGCAAAAAAAGGAAAAAAAATTCGTGTATATAAAGAAGTTTCTTAGATACCAAAATGCTGAAACTCATAAATAACAATCTTAAATGAGAAACAGAAAAACCTTACCAAATGTGTGTATTTTGAGTGTTTTTCACATTCTTAGTTAGCAAAACCCCAAATACCATGCGAAACTAGCTTTATGTGGGAAAAAAAATAACATTACCAAAAGTGTCTTTTGAGTGTTTTTGAGCGTGTTAGGCAATAAAGCAGTAAAAAGCAGGGCAATCACATTACATGGGAATAAAACCAACTTTTACCTAGAACTTGCCTTTAATGCTTTTGACACGCATTTAGTAATGTTGTTCTGTTTCTCAATTAAGAGTGTTATACATGAGTCTCAGCATTTTGGTATCTAAGAAACTTCTCCATATACGCGAGTTTTTGCGTTTTTTGCCTTGTGGTTCTTTTGAACTATAAAACTTTCATTATACAATTTTCTCGCAATGTTCCTTTGTTTCCCAATATAGAGTGCTTTGTATTGATTTTCGCGTTTTTCTCTATGTAACAATCTCAAAAAAACTCAAAATATACATTTTTGGTAAAGTTTTTCTACTTCTTGATATTGGTTGGTTTCCATCCGTTTTAGTGTTTTTTCTACGTAAAACACTGAGAAGACACGTTTTCAGTAATTTTGTTTTGGATTCCCACATACAGTGTGTTTCTTATTATTTTTCGTTTTGGTGCATAACATGCTGAAAAACACTAAAAAGACAGATTTCTGGTAAGGTCGTTAAATTTGCACATATGGGAGGCTTTGCATGTCTTTTGAGTGTTTTAGAGCGTATTAGGAAATAACGCACAATAAAGGGAAGGCAATCACATTACATGGAAATCAAAAAAAATTTTACCAAGAACTTGCCTTTAAGTGTTTTTTACATCCTTACATACGAAAACGCTAAAACGCATGCAAAACACCTTTTGCATTATTATAGGTATTTTTAGTGTTTTCGATCATGTTATCTATAAAAACGCTTAAAAACATGCAAAGAACCTTATGTTTGGGAAACGAAAGGACATTACGAGAAACGTGTATTATGATTGTTTTTAAGTTCCTTCAGTATCAGAAAGCTAAAACCCACAAATAACAATGTTTAGAAAATAAATAAATAAATAAATGAAAAATATAAAAAATAGGATTTTTTTAATTTTTTTTATTCATCTTAATAGGTACCGAGATGCCAAAATTCTGCCAAAATTCAGGGAATTTATTTGGATAAAAGAACATTATCAAAAAAGATAATTATAGCTTTTTTCGAATTGTTTTGTACCAAACCCCAAAGTGCATGCAAAGCCACCTATATAGGGAAGTTTAACGACTTTACCAGAAACCTGTCTTTTCAGTGTTTTTCAGGCACCAAAGGATAAATAATACGGAAGTCAGTCAATGTGAATCCAAAACAAAATTACTGAAAACGTGTCTTTTTAGTGTTTTACGTATAAAAACGTTAAAACGGATGCAAACCAACCAATATGAAGATATAGAGAAACATTACCAAAAATATATATTTTTAGTGTTTTTGAGCTTGTTACCTAGAAAAAATGCAAAAATGGATAGAAAGCACACTATATTAGGAAACAAAAGGACATTACGATAAACGTGTATAATAAGTGTTTTATAGCTTCACAAGAAGCAAATGGCAATAAACGCAAAAACTCGGGTTTATAGAGAAGTTTCTTACATACCAAAATGATGAAATGCATAAATAACACTTTTTTATCGAGAAATAGAACTACATTACCAAATTTTATACTTTGAATGTTTTTCACATTCTTAGTTACGAAAATGCCAAATTACATGCAAAACTAGCTTTATCTGGGAAAAAAAAGACATTACCAGAAAAGTGTCTTCTGAGTGTTTTTGAGCGTGATATGCAACAAAGCACTAAAAAGCAGAACAATCACATTACATGGGAATAAAACCAACTTTTACGAAGAACTTGCCTTTAAGTGTTTTTTTAACTCCTTCCATACCAAAACGCTAAAACGCATGCAAAACACCTTTTTTGGAGAAACAGTATAACATTACAAAAAACATGTATTTTGAGTGTTTTTGATCATGTTACCTATAAAAACGGTCAAATACATGTAAAGAACACTATGTTTGTATAACAAAAGGACATTACTAAAATCGTGTATTATGAGTGTTTTTAAGTTCCTTAAGTACCAAAAAGCTAAAACCCACAAATAACACTGTTTATAGAGAAAAAAAAGTTTTTTTTTTATTCATCTTTATAGGTACCGAGATCCAGAAATTCTGTTAAAATTAAGGGAAATTTTGTAAAAAAAAATCCTTATAAAAAAAAAATTTAGCTATTTTCCGTACTTATGTACCAAACCCTCAAGTGCATGCAAAGCCACCTATATGGGGAAATTACACGACGTTACCAGAAACCTGTCTTTTAAGTGTTTTTCAGCAATTTACACAATATTACTGAAAAAGTGTCTTTTTAGGGATTTACGTAGAAAAACGCTAAAACGGATGGAAACCAACCAATATGGAGAAAAAGAATAACATTACGAAAAAGCTATATTTTGAGTGTTTTTGAGTTTGTTACATAAAAAAAAAAACGCGAAAATCGATGCAGAGCACTCTACATTTGGAAAAGAAAAGGACATAACGAGAAACGTATATAATGTGTGTTTCATAGTTTTACAAGAATCACAAGGCAAAAAACGCAAAACTTCGTGTGTATGGAAAAGTTTCTAAGATACCAAAATGCTGAAACTCATGAATAACAATAATAAAATAACAGAACAACCTTACTAAATTTGTGTATTCTGAGTGTTTTTGACATTTTTTGTTACCAAATCCCCAAATTCCATTCGAAACTAGCTTTATGTGTTTTTGAGCGTGTTAGGCAATAAAGCACTAAAAAGCAGGGCAATCACATTACATGGGAATAAAACCAACTTTTACCAAGAATTTTCCTTTAAGTGTTTTTGAGCTCCTTACATACCGAAACGCTAAAACGCATGCAAAACACCTTTTATGGAGAAAAAGAATAACATTACCAAAAACATGTATTTTGAGTGTTTTTGATGATGTTTTCTATAAAAAGGCTAAAAATAAATGCAAAGAACCTTATGTTTGGGAAACGAAAAAAAACATTACGAGATACGTGTATTATGAGTGTTTTTAAGTTCCTTAAGTACCAAAGAGCTAAAACCCACAAATAACACTCTTTATTTAGAAAAAATAAATAAAAAAAAGTTTTTTTTCTCTTATTCACCTTCATAGGTATCGAGATGCCAAAATTCTTGGAAAATTCAGGGCAATTATATGATAAAAGAATATTAACAAAACAGTTAATTTTAGCTTTTTTTTTGGACTCTTATGTAACAAACCCTAAAGGACATGCAAAGCCTTCTATGCGAGGAAATTAAATGACCTTATCAGAAATCTGTGTTTTGAGTGTTTTTCAGCATGTTAGGCACCAAAACTCACTCTATATTGGAATCCAAAACAAAATTACTAAAAACGTGTCTTCTCAGTGTTTTACGCAGAAAAACGCTAAAACGGATGCAAATCAAACAATATCAAGAAATAGAAAAACATTACGAAAAAGGTATATTTTGAGTGTTTTTGAGCTTGTTACCTATAAAAAACGCGAAAATTGATGCAAAGCACTTTATAATGAGAAACAAATGGACGTTGCAAGAAAATTGCATAATGAGTGTTTTATATTTCAAAAGAACCTTTATAGTTTATATTTCAAAAGAATTTTATAGTTCAAAAGAACCAAAAGGCAAAAAATGCAAAAACTCGTGTATATGAATAAGTTTTCTAGATACCAAAATGCTGAAACTCATGAAGAACACTCTTAATTTAGAAACAGAAGAACCTTACTAAATGCGTGTATTTTGAGTGCTTTTCACATTCTTAGTTACCAAAATCCAAAATTGCATGCGAAACTAGTTTAATGTGGGAAAAAAAAAATGACACTACCAGAAAAATGTCTTTTGAGTGTTTTTGAGTGTGATAGGTGATAAAGCACTAAAAAGCAGGGCAATCACATTACATTGGAGTAAAACCAATTTTTACCAAGAACTTGCCTTTAAGTGTTTTTGAGTTCTTTATATACCAAAACACTAAAACGCATGCAAAACACTCTTTATTGTGAAACATGATCAAAAACACTCAAAATACATATTTTTGGTAATGTTATTCTGTTTCTCCATGAAGTTTGTTTTCGATGCGTTTTAGCAGTTTGGTATGTAAGGAGCTCAAAAACACATATTGGCAAGTTCTTGGTAAAAGTTGGTTTTATTCCCATTTAATGTGATTGTCCTGCTTTTTAGTACTTCATTGCCTAACACGCTCAAAAACAATTAAAAGACACTTCTGGTAATGTCATTTTTATCCCTCATAAAGCTAGTTTCGCATGCTATTTTGGGTATTGCTAACTAGGAATATGAAAAACACTCAAAATACAGGCATTTGCTAAGGTTGTTCTGTTTCTGAATTAAGATTGTTATTCATGAGTTTCAGCATTTTCGTATCTAAGAAACTTCTTTATATACACCAGTTTTTGCGTTTTTCTACGTAAAACACTGAGAAGATACATTTTCAGTAATTTTGTTTTGGATTCCCATATAGAGTGAGTTCCTTATTATTTATCGTTTTGGTGCCTAACATGCTGAAAAACACACAAAAGACAGATTTCTGGTAAGGTCGTTTAATTTCCTCATATAGGAGGCTTTGCATGCACTTTAGGGTTTGGTACATAACAGTCCGAAAAAAAGCTAAAATCAACTTTTTTGATAATATTCTCTTATAATATAATTGCCTTGAATTTTCCCAAAATTTTGGGATTTCAGTACCCATGAAGATGAATAACATAAAAAAAAAAATAAAAATCCTTTTTTTTTATTTATTTATTTTTTCTAAATAAAGAGTGGGTTTTAGGTTTTTGGTACTTAACAAACTTAAAAACACTCATAATATACGTTTCTCGTAATGTCCTTTTGTTTCCCAAACATAAGGTTCTTTTCATGTATTTAAGCGTTTTTATAGATAATATGATCAAAACACTCAAAATACATGTTTTTGGTAATTTTATTCTGTTTTTCCATAAAGTTTTTTTTTTACATGCGTTTTAGCGGTTTAGTATATAAGGAGCTCAAAAACACTTAAAGGCAAGTTTTTGATAAAAATTGGGTTTATTCAAATATAATGTGATTGCCCTGCTTTTTAGTGCTTTATTGCCTATCAGGCTCAAAAACACTCAAAGGACATTTTGAGTGTTTTTGAGCCTGGTAATGTCATTTTTCTCTCACATAAAGCTGGTTTCGCATGCAATTTGGGGTTCAAGAATGTGAAAAGCTCTCAAAATACTCACATTTAGTAAGGTTGTTCTGTTTCTAAATTAGGAATGTTATTCATGAGTTTCAGCATTTTGGTATCTAGGAAACTTCTCCATATCCACAAGTTTTTACGTTTTTTGCCTTTTGGTTCTTTTGAACTATAAAACACTCATTATACACTTTTCTTATAATGTCCTTTTATTTCCTAATGTAGAGTGCTTTGCATCAATTTTAGCGTTTTTTTGTAGGTAACAAGCTCAAAAACACTCAAAATATACCTTTTTGGTAATGTTTTTCTATTTTTTTATATTGGTTGGTTTGCATCCGCTTTTGCGTTTTTCTACGTAAAACACTGAGAAGACACGTTTTTAGTAGTTTTGTTTTGGATTCCCATATAGAGTGAGTTCCTTATTTATTTATCGTTTTGGTGCCTAACATTCTGAAAAACACTCAAAAGACAGATTTCTTTTAAGGTCGTGTAATTTCCTCATATAGGAGGCTTTGCATGCACTTTAGGGTTTGGTATATAACAGTCCGAAAAAAAAGCTAAAATTAACTTTTTTGATAATTTTCTTTTATCATATAATAGCCCGGAATTTTCACAGAATTTTGGCATCTCGGTACCTATGAAGATAACAAAAAAAAAAAAAAAGATAAATCGTATTTTCTATTTTTTAATTATTTATTTTTCTAAATAAAGAGTGTTATTTGTGGGTTTTAGCTTTTTGGTACTTAAGGAACTAAAAAAAAACACTTATAAGACATATTTCTCGTAATGTCCTTTCGTTTCCAAAACATAAGGTTCTTTGCATGTATTTAAGCGTTTTTATAGATAACACGATCAAAAACACTCAAAATACATGTTTTTGGTAATGTTATTCTGTTTCTCCATAAAAGGTGTTTTGCATGCGTTTTAGTGTTTTTGTATGTAATGAGCTCAAAAACACCTAAGGGCAAGTTCTTGGTAAAAGTTAGTTTTATTCAAATGTAATGTGATTGCCCTGCTTTTTAGTGGTTTATTGCCTAACACGCTCAAAAACACTCGAAAGACATTTTCTGGTAATATTATTTTTTTCCCCATATAAAACTAGTTTCGCATGGAATTTGGGGTTTTGGTAACTAAGAATGTGAAAAACACTCAAAATTCAGGCATTTAGTAAGGTTTTTCTGTTTCTTAATTAAAAGTGTTATTCATGAGTTTCAGCATTTTGGTATGTAAGAAACTTCTCTAATACACACATTCCGTAAGGTAGTTCTGTTTCGCAATTAAAAGTGTTATTCATGAGTTTCAGCATTTTGGTATGTAAGAAACTTCTTTATGTACACAAGCTTTTGAGTTTTTTTGCCTTGTGGATCTTGTGAAACTATAAAACGCTCATTATACACGTTTCTCGTAATGTCCTTTTCTTTCCTAATATAGAGTGCGTTTCATCCATTTTCGCATTTTTTTTTTGTAGGTAACAAGCTCAAAAACACATCAAAATATATCTTTTTGGTAATATTATTCTATTTCTTCATATTGGTTAATTTGCATCCGTTTTAGCGTTTTTCTACGTAAATCACTGAAAAGACACGTTTTCATTAATATTGTTGAATTTGCTGAAAACACACTCAAAAGACAGGTTTATGGTAAAGTCGAGTAATTTCTCCATATAGGTGGCTTTGCATGCACTTCAGAGTTTGGTACATAACTCCGGGAAAAAGCTAAAATTATTTTTTAATAATGATTTTTTTTTTTTTTACAAAATTTCCCTGAATTTTTCCAGAATTTTGGTATCTCGGTACCTATGAAGATGAATAACAAATTTTTTTTTCTCTCTATAGTGTTATTTGTGAGTTTTAGCTTTTTGGTACTTAAGGAACTTAAAAACACTCATAATACACGATTTTCGTAATGTCCTTTTTATATAGAAACATAGGATTCTTTACATGATTTTATAGGTAACATGATCAAAAACACTCAAAATACATATTTTTGGTAATGTTATTCTGTTTCTCCATAAAGGCTGTTTTACATGCGTTTTAGCGTTTTGGTATGTAAGGAGTTAAAAAACACTTAAAGGCAAGTTCTTTGTAAAAGTTGATTTTATTCCCAAGTAATGTGATTGTTCTGCTTTTTAGTGCTTTGTTGTATATCACGCTCAAAAACACTCAAAAGACATTTTTCTGGTAATGTCATTTTTTTTCCCACATAAAGCTAGTTTCCCATGTAATTTGGCAATTTCGTAACTATGAATGTGAAAAACACTCAAAATACACAATTTGGAAGGGTAATTCTGTTTCTCGATTAAAAGTGTTATTCATGCATTTCTTCACTTTGGTATGTAAGAAACTTTTCTATATACACGTTTTTTTGCGTTTATTGCCTTGTGGTTCTTGTGAAACTATAAAACACTCATTATAGATGTTTCTCGAAATGTTCTTTTGTTTCCTAATATAGAGTGTTTTCCATCCATTTTTGCATTTTTTTGTAGGTAACAAGCTTAAAAACACTCAAAATATATCTTTTTGGTAATGTTATTCTATTTCTTCATATTGGTTGGTGTGCATCCGTTTTAGCGTTTTTCTTCGTAAATCTCTGAAAAGACTCGTTTTCAGTAATATTGTTGAAATTGCTTCTGGTACAGGTTTCTGGTAAACTCGTGTAATTTTCCCATATAGGTGACTTTGCATGCACTTCAGGGTTTGGTACATAACTCCGGAAAAAAGAAAAAAATAATTTTTTTTATTTTTTTTTTCTTTATCTAGCTTCCCTAAATTTTGCCAGAATTTTAACATCTCGGTACCTATGAAGATTAATAACAAAAAATAAAAAAATTGTTCTATTTATTTTTTTTCTCTATAAAGAGTGTTATTTGTGTGTTTTAGCTTTTTGGTACTTAAGGAACCTAAAAACTCTCATAATATACAATTTTCGTAATATCCTTTCGTTTTACAAACATAGGGTTCTTTGCATGTATTTACGCGTTTTTATAGGTAACATGATCAAAAACACTTAAAATTCATGTTTTTGGTAATGTTATTTTGTATCTCCATAAAGGGTGTTTTGTATGCGTTTTAGCGTTTTGTTATGTAAGGAGTTAAAAACACTTAAAGTCATGTTTTTGGTAAAAGTTGGTTTTATTCCCATGTGATGTGATTGTTCTGCTTTTTAGTGCTTTGTTGCATATCACGCTCTAAAACACTCAAAAGACACTTTTCTGGTAATGTCATTTTTTCCCACATAAAACTAGTTTTGCTTGTAATTTCGGATTTTCGTAACTAAGAATGTTAAAAACACTCAAAATACTCACATTTGGTAAGATAGTTGTGTTTCTCAATTAAAAGTCTTATTCATGAGTTTCAGCATTTTGGAATGTAAGAAACTTCTTTATATACACGAGTTTTTGCGTTTTTTGCCTTGTGGTTCTTGGGAAACTATAAAACACTCATTATACACGTTTCTCGTAATTTCCTTTTGCTTCCCAATATAGAGTGCTTTCCATCCATTTTCGCGTTTTTTGTAGGTAACAATTTCAAAAACACTCAAAATATACCTTTTTGGTAATGTTATTCTATTTCTTCATTTTGGTTGGTTTGCATCCGTTTTAGCGTTTTTGTAAGTAAAACACCGAAAAGACACGTTTTCAGTAATTGTGTTTTGGATTCCCATATAGATTGACTTCCTTGGGTTTTATCGTGTTGGTTCCTAACATGCTGAAAAACACTCATAAGCCAGTTTTCTGGCAAAGAGGTTTAATTTCCCTATATAGGTGGCTTTGCATGCACTTTAGTGGTTTAGTAAATAACAGTCCGAAAAAAAGAGCTAAATTTAACTTTTTTGATAATGTTCTTATTTCATATAATTTCCTGAACTTTGCCCGAATTTTGGCACCTCGTTACTTGTGAATATGAATAAGAATGAAAAAAAAATATCGTATTTTTTTATTTATTTTTTTTTATTTTTTCTCAATAAAGAGTGTAATTTGTGGCTTTTATCTTTTTCGTACTTAATGAACTTAAAAACACTCATAATACACGTTTCTCGTAATGTCCTTTAGTTTCCCAAAACTAGGGTTCTTTGCATGTATTTAAGCGTTTTTATTGAAAACATGATCAAAAACACTCAAAATACATGTTTTTGGTAATGTTATTCTGTTTCACCATAAAGTGTGTTTTGCATGCGTTTTAGTGTTTTGGTATAAAAGGAGCTCAAAAACACTTAAAGGCAAGTTCTTGGTAAAAATTCGTTTTACTCCAATGTAATGTGATTGCCCTCCTTTTTAGTGCTTTATTACCTAACACGCTCAAAAACACTCAAAAGACACTTTTATGGTAGTCTTTTTTTTCCCACAAATCTATTTTCGCATGCAATTTGGGGTTTTGGTAAATAAGAATGTTAAAAGCACTCAAAATACACGCATTTAGTAAGGTTGTTCTGTTTCTCAATTAAGAGTGTTATACATAAGTTTTAGCATTTTTGTATCTAGGAAACCTCTCCATATACACGAGATTTTGCGTTTTTTGCCTTATGGTTCTTTTGAACTATAAAACACTCATTATACACTTTTCTTGCAATGTCCTCTTGTTTCCCAATCTAGAGTGCTTTGCATCAATTTTCGCGTTTTTTGTAGGTAACAAGCTCAAAAACACTCAAAATATACCTTTTTAGTAACTTTTTTTCTATATCTTGATATTGGTTGCTTTGCATCCGTTTTAGCGTTTTTCTACGTAAAACACTGAGAACACACGTTTTCAGTAAGTTTGTTTTGGATTCCCATATAGAGTGAGTTGCTTTTTATTTGTCATTTTGGTGCCTAATATGCTAAAAAAAAAAACACTCAAAACACAGATTTCTGGTAAGGTCGTTTAATTTCCTCATATTGGAGGCTTTGCATGCACTTTAGGGTACATAACAGTCCGAAAAAAAAAATGCTGAAAGTAATTTTTTTGATAATATTCTTTTATCACATAATTGCCCTGAATTTTTTCCAGAATTTTGGCATCTTGGTACCTATGAAGATGAATAAGAAATTTTTTTTTTATTATTATTTTTATTTTTTTTATTTTTTTTCTAAATAAAGAATGTTATTTGTGGGTTTTAGCTTTTTGGTACTTAAGGAACTTAAAAAAAACACTCATAATACAAGTTTTTCGTAATGTCCTTTTGTTTCCCAAACATAATATTCTTTGCATATACTTAACCGTTTTTTATAGATAACATGATCAAAAACACTCAAAACACATGTTTTTGGTAATATTATTCTGTTTCTCCATAAAGTTTGTTTTCCATGCGTTTTAACGGTTTAATATATAAGGGCTTAAAAAACACTTAAAGGCAAATTCTTCGTAAAAGTTGGTTTTATTCCCATGTAATGTGATCGTTCTGCTTTTTAGTTCTTTGTTGGATATCACACTGAAAAACACTCAAAAGAAACTTTTCTGGTAATGTCATTTTCTTTTCCCAAATGATGCTAGTTTCGCATGTAATTTGGCATTTTCGTAACTAAGAATGTGAAAAACATTCAAAATACACAATTTAGTAAGGTAGTTCTGTTTATCGATTAAAAGTGTTATTCATGCATTTATTCATTATGTTATGCAAGAAATTTCTCTATATACACGAGTTTTTGCGTTTATTGCCTTGTGGTTCTTTTAAAACTATAAAACATTCATTATACACGTTTCTCGTAATGTCCTTTTGTTTCCTAATATAGAGTGCTTTACATCCATTTTTGCATTTTTTGTAGGTAACAAGCTCAAAAACACTCAAAATATATCTTTTTGGTAATGTTATTTTATTTCTTCATATAGGATGGTTTGTATCCACTTTGCGTTTTTCTACGTAAAACGCTGAAAAGACACGTTTTCAGTAATTTTCTTTTGGATTCACATATTGACTGATTTCCATATTATTTATCGTTTTGGTGCCTAACATGCTGAAAAAACACTGAAAAGACAGGTTTCTGGTAAAGTCGATTAACTTCCCTATATATGTGGCTTTGGATACGCTTTAAGGTTTGGTACATAACAATCCGAAAAAAAAAACTATAATTAACTTTTATGATAATGTTCTTTTTTCCACATAAATTCCCTGAATTTTGGCACAATTTTGGCATCTCGATACCTATGATGATGAAAAACAACAAAAAAAAAAAAATAATCCCATTTTTTAATTTTTTTATTTATTATTTATTTTTTTCTAAAGAGTGTTATTTGTTGGTTTTAGCTGTATGGTACTGAAGGAACTTAAAAATCACTCATAATACACGTTTCTCGTAATGTTCTTTCGTTTCCAAAACATAAGGTTCTTTGCATGTATTTAAGCGTTTTTATAGATAACATGATCAAAAACACTCAAAATACATGGATTTGGTAATGTTATTCTGTTCCTCCATAAAATGTATTTTGCAAGCGTTTTAGCGTTTTGTTATGTAAGGAGCTCAAAAACACTTAAAGGCAAGTTCTTGGTAAAATTTGGTTTTATTCCCATGTAATGTGATTTCTCTGGCTTTTAGTGCTTTATTGCGTAACACGCTCAAAAATACTGAAAAGACAAGCAAACACTCCCATATGAGGAAATTAAAGACCTTACCAGAAATCTGTCTTTTGAGTGTTTTTCAGCATGTTAGCCACCAAAACGATAAATAATAAGGAACTCACTCTATGTGGGAATCCAAAAGAAAATTACTGAAAACGTGTCTTCTCAGTGTTTTACGTAGAAAAACGCTAAAAGTGATACAAACCAACCAATATCAAGAATCAGAAAAGCATTACCAAAAATGTATATTTTGAGTGTTTTTGAGCTTGTTACCTAAAAAAAAACGTGAAAATTGATACAAAGCACTCTATATTGGGAAATAAAGGGGCATTGTGAGAAAAGTGTATAATGAATGTTTTATAGTTAAAAAAAAACACAATTCAAAAAACGCAAAAACTCGTGTATATGGAGAAGTTTCCTATATACAAAAATGCTAAAATTCATGAATAACACTCTTAATTGAGAAAAAGAGCAACCTTACTAAATGGGTATCAAAAACACTAGAAGGCAAGTTCTTCGTAAAAGTTGGTTTCATTCCCATGTAATGTGATTGCCCTGCTTTTTAGTGCTTTATTGCCTAACACGCTCAAAAACACTCAAAGACACTTTTCTGGTAATGTCATTTTTTTCCACATAAAGCTAATTTCGCATGGAATTTGGGGTTTTGGTAACTAAGAATGTAAATAAAAACACTCAAAATACTCACATTTAGTAAGGTTGTTCTGTTTCTTGATTAAGAGTGTTATTCATGAGTTTCAGTATTTTGCTATCTTAGAAACTTCTCCATACAGTCGAGTTTTTGCGTTTTTTGCCTTGTGATTCTAGTGAAACTATAAAACATTCATTATACACGTTTTCGTTATGTCTTTTTTTCCTTATATAGAGTACTTTGCATCCATTTTCGCGCTTTTTTTTATGTAACAAGCTCAAAAACACACAAAATATACTTTTTTGGTAATGTTATTCTATTTCTTCATATTGGTTGGTTTGCATCCGTTTTAGCGTTTTTATACGTAAATCTTTTTAAAGACACGTTTTCAGTAATTTTGTTTTGGATTTCCATATAGAGTGACTTTCACATTATTTATCGTTCTGGTGCCTAACATGCAGAAAAACACTCAAAAGACAGGTTTCTTGTAAATTCGTTCAATTTTATCAGATAGGTGGGTTTGCATACACTTTATGGTTTGAAACATAACTCCGAAAAAAAAGTAAAATTAACTTTTTCGATAATGTTTTTTCCACATAATTTCCTTGAATTTTGGCAGAGTTTTGGGATCTTGGTACCTATCAACATCAATAACAAAAAAAAAAAAAATGCTATTTTTTTATTTTTTTTTATTTTTTCTCTATAAAGAGTGTTATTTGTAGGTTTTAACATTTTGGTACTTAAGGAACTTAAAAACATTCATAATACATATTTCTCGTAATGTCCTTTCGTTTCCTAAATATGGGGATCTTTGCATGTATTTAAGCGTTTTTATAGGTAACATGATAAAAAACACTCAAAACACTTGTTTTTGGTAATGTTATTCTGCTTCTCCAAAAAGTTTGTTTTGCATACGTTTTAGCGGTTTGGTATATAAGGAGCTGAAAAACATTTAAAGGCAAGTTCTTGCTAAAAAAAATTGGTTTTATTCCAATGAAAAGTGATTGCCCTACTTTTTAGTGATTTATTGCCTATCACGCTCAAAAACACTCAAAAGACATTTTTCTGGAAATGTCATGTTTTCGCACATAAATCTGGTTTCGCATGAAATTTGGGTTTTTGGTAACTAAGAATATGAAAAACACTCAAAATACACGAATTTGGTAAGGTTGTTCTGTTTCTCATGTGTTATTCATGAGTTTCAGCATTTTGGTATCTAAGAAACTTCTCCATATACACGAGTTTTTGCGTTTTTTGCCTTGTTGTTCTTTTGAACTATAATACACTCATTATACACTTTTCTTGCAATGTCCCTTTGTTTCCCAATATAGAGTGAATTGTATCAGTTTTAGCGTTTTTTTTTTGTAGGTAACAAGCTCAAAAACAATCAAAATATACCTTTTTGGTAATGTTTTTTCTATTTCTTGATAATGGTTGGTTTGCATTTATTTTAGCGTTTTT